>NC_133777.1:39789603-40085407 GCF_003597395.2 Chelonoidis abingdonii
TCACCCACGAAAGCTCATGATCCAAAACGTCTGTTAGTCTATAAGGTGCCACAGGATTCTCCGCTGCTTTTATAGGTTAAGACGCTTCCCTAGCCCTGGGAAGCTGACAGGCCAAAGCTAGATACTGGCGGTGGCTTAACGGAGGGAGCTCTGGGGATTACAGTGAGATGGGAGGGAGGGCTCCTGGGGCATGACAGAGTTATGGAGGGATCTGATGGAAGATAGAAGGCACTTGAAAGTGACGACAGGGAGGCTGTGCTGGATGCAGAGGCAGCATGAGCAAGGGTACAAAGCAGAGTGTATCGGGAGCAGAGAGGAGAGCGTGTTGGGAGGGGAGAAGGGGAAAAAGAGCACAAATGGCAGGTTCTGCAGTGAGGGCCGGGTGCTTGAATTTGATGTGGTAAGCAATGAGTGCTGATGTGGTCAGGGGGACAGGGAAGGCATTATGGAGGGATGAGGGGAGCAGGGAGAAGCAGGCAGGCCAGAGCGGGCAGGTTACAGTGATGGAGGGGAGAGTCCTGTGCTGGGGGTCTCTTAGGCAGAAGGGGAGACATCATCCAACCCCAGGATCATATATGATAACAGAGTCACAGTCAGTCCAGGTTCCTGTCCTTCCTGGCAGGAGGAATAATTAGCCACTGCTATTGTCCCAGATGCCCTGGTTGGCCAGATCCTCAGGCTGGGCAAGGAGCTGTCAATAGAGGTTAGATAATAACAGACAGGGAATCGTCAGTGCTGCAAACCATGAGTGTGATGGTCTAGCTGGCTTTCAGCAAGAGGAACTTCTTGCTCTTTATACGGGTGCCCCTTTGGCCGATGTGGATAGCCAATAATTGGGGTCTTGTGAGGTTGTTCCATTAGTAGGGGAAATTGATTATAAGAGTCAGGTATTTCTTTGGTGCGATCTTGTTTATTTACAAAGAATAGACGCACACAGTCTGTTCCCTGGAACACAGGAGGAACAAATAACAGAAGTTCCTTGCTCACAACTTGAAAGTCTGCCTCTTCAGTGAGTCCTGTGCCCTAAGGAGCTGTCTGTGATCCCTTTCAGGGCTACGCTAGTTTTTCTGGCTTTCTCCTTTCGTGCGCACATACACAGCTGCAACCAATCAATTCCTCAGTCCCTGTATTTGCAATCACTGCCAGGGAAACCCTGAGACCACATTGCTTAACTGTGTCCTAGACCTTGGGCAGTAGCTTCTTATTGTTTCCAGTTATCACTACATAAAGGGGTATTTAATTGCTCCTTCTGTGTAGCCTGAATGAAGGGTATTTTAGCACCCATCAGTTTAACAAAGGTCTGTGATTAGACCAATTTGTTGGCAGCCATAAGCACCTTCCAGCATAATCGCATGGTGGTAGTGCCTAGAGAATCAGGATCTCTGTGTTAGATGCTATATGCATATAGAGACAGACAAAGTCTCTGCCTCAGGTTTCTCACAGTGTAAGAAAGTGCAATGGATGTTGTAGTACCTAGATTTAGAGACCCCTAAGATTGTGGCAGACTCACCTCAGCTAGGAAATCAATGGACTAGGGGGAGATCCTTAGGTTCTTGTTCCAATCTCACTCATAGAACAAAATCCCAATAGAAATCAATGCCTTCATGTAGAGCCTTGTCTACACGGGCTGGATAGCTGTTGGTGTAGTAGTGCAACTACTAATGTAGTCATGAGTCACATGTTTGGTGGGATTTGCACAAGTGTAAATTGTGTCTCTGCTAGAGCTGTGCAGCTAGACTGGAGGCTGACGTTCAGGGTACACCAAGCCCGAGTGCCCTGATGAGCATGATGAGCACCTCCCAGAAAAAAGGGAAGACCTGGTCTCTGCACCAAAAGGGTTTACAGGCAAGGGCCCTAGACAGAAAGGGGAAGAGCAGCACAAGCCAGCTCCTGTGCCTTCTCAGGATTACCCGGGACATTAGGCTGGTGGGTGAGACACGGCGGTGACTTCGAGGCGCAATTGACTGAGGTGCCGAAGGTGACTCAGGATGTGTTTGGGGCAGATATTGGTGAGGGCTCTGTTTGCTGGGTGAATTGTTCAGTGGTTCCCTGGCTCTAATGGGGACATCACCACACACAATGGCAGCAGAAAGCATGGTACAAATGCCCCTGGCAAGGAGAGGCTACAGCAGTGCTGGGGAAGCACATCTCTGAAACCTGTGCATTGTGGTGCCAATTTTGGGGCCTGGACTCAGGGTTTGAGGGGGTCTGAGGCCTGCAGAGCAAGGCTGGCTCCTCCAAGAGGGCAGCAGGTGCTCCTAACAGCACAAATGAATCTTGCTGTTTTCTCCCCCAGGTGTGAAATAACATCCCGAGAGTACTGTGATTTCATGCGGGGCTATTTCCATGAGGAGGCAACGCTCTGCTCCCAGGTACAGCCAAGGCTGCAGGGCAGGTTCTCATGGCCACTCACTCTTCTCTTTCCCTGTCCTCTGTCTCCTCCAAGTGGCTTGGTGAGATTTGGGCAAGATTTTGCAGCTTTCCTTCCCTTAGCTTGTGGGCCCCATGTGAGGCTGCACTGCCCGCAGAGCTCTCCTGCCTTTATTCAAATGGGGGCGGGTGGGCAGGCCTGGCTCTGAGCCACAGACATGTTAGAGAAGGCAACTCTCCGCCCTCTCTGGAGACCAATGCAGGATTTGTGCTGCAGGCAGTCCCCCAGCCCTGGGGGGGATTCAGGAACGAATGTGAAGGGGTGAAAGTGAGATACCAGAACCCTGGTTCTAGTTCTGCTCATGATGTGCTGTGTGGTCTTTTTGCTTCCTCTCCGTGAAGAGGAGAGAATGTGACTTTCCTGCTCCATGTGAGTGGTGGGGAGGAGGGTAACTGGACAGTTGCAGGGAGTAACTTAAGGCAGGTGCAGAGAGCACTGACACCCATATGGAAATTCCCTCACTGACAGGAAGTCAGGTGAGTGGGCTCCCCCTGTCCCATGTGAGCAGGGGGAAGATGCATATCTTCCTGTAGGGTGCAGTCACCAACTACACTGGCTTCCCTGGGCCAGTCCATGTGATACAGGTGCAGAGGTGCCTAGATTCTGTGGCACTAGGCACATTACAATGAGACAGGCAGAGCAATACCTTTGTGTGGCAGGAGGGGGCAGCATATTCCAGCCTGCATTCTAGCCAGGTTTCAGCCTCCAGGCTGTGAGCTGCCTATTATGGGTCACTAGGTAACATGGAGAGTGAAGAGAATGTTTGAGCCCTGTAGGCTTTGTGTTTTGGTGTCTGTTTTGCTATGCCTCTCAGGCCACTTTAGGAACTTCTGAGAGAGGTACCCCATGGGCACTGTGTGCATGGTGATAGGGTATGACTTTACTTATTCACAATGAGGTGGGCATCAAATCCCTGCAAAGTCCAATACAGGTGCCCATACTCTGGCCCCTGCTGGAGTGCAGCACCAGAGCCCTGGAATGCTGTTCCTCTTGCTGGCCATGTGGGGACTGGGAGTCCCAGCAGCTGTATAAGCAAGTGTAGATGCACATGAAGATGGGAATGGCTAGGACATGCTCATGAATCTTGCTCAGTTCTCTAGAGACCTAGGCAGGTGAGTCGTCCCAGACACAAGTGTTAATGCAGTTCTTGGATGCGTAAACAGGGGACTCGAGTAGGACCAGAGAGATTATTTGACCTCTGTATTTGGCACTGTTGCAACCACTGCTGCAATACTGTGTCCCGTTCTGGTGCCAATTCAACAAGGATGTTGATAAATTAGAGAGGGTTTAGATAAGAGCCATGAGAATGACTAAAAGATTAGAAAACCTGCCTTATTGATTGTAATAACTCCTTGAGACTATCTGTAAGTGCCTACATGGGGAACAAATGTTTAACAATGGGCTCTTCGATCTAGCTAAAAAAGGTCTAACATGATCCATTGGCTGAAAGCTGAAGCTAGACAAATTCAGACTGGAAATAAGGTATACATTTTTAACAGTGAGAGTAATTGGAACAACCTATTATAGGGTCATGGTGGAGGGCAAGGTTCTCTAACAGATTTGCTCTAGGAATGATTCTGGGGCACTTCTCTGGCCTGTCATACAGGGGGTCAGATTAGATGATCACAGTGGTCCCATCTGGCCTTGTAGTCTATGAAACAGGTGTTTTATGGCCTTATGCCTCCTCCAGCCCTCACCATGCCCATCTGGAGGCCTCAGCCCCTGGCACAGCACTGTCATGGCTGGAGCAGAGGGCAGTACATCTCCCAGCAACCACCATCACTGCCTGCAGCATGGTTAGTGTGACTGCCTCCCCCTCCCCCCACAGACCCTCAGGGCTTCCAGCTGACCTTGCTCTCTGTTAGGTGCACTGCATGGATGATGTCTGTGGCCTCCTGCCCTTCCTAAACCCAGAGATTCCTGACCAGTTCTACCGCCTGTGGCTCTCCCTCTTCCTCCACGCTGGGTAAGTCTCACTGCAAAAACAAACCAGTGTCTGACATTGTGGGGGGCAGGGGGGAGGTGTTGGTGTCTGTGTCTGGTGCTCATTGTTTCCCTGCAGGCGGTGGGGAGTGGTTATCCCTGCTTGGTTGTGCTCAGCAGGCATCCAGTAGCCTCTGCACCTCAAATAAGTTACAAATATTTCATGTCCTTGGCTTAGGTGCTTGCAGGAGGCAGGCCAGAGGGCACAGTTGAGCCTAGGGCAGGGATTACAGAGCAGGACTGTACAGGACTTTAGTAGCTGCTGCCTCAGCTCTGGTGTTCTCCTGATTTGGTAGGATCCTGCACTGCCTGGTTTCAGTCTGTTTCCAAATGACCATCCTGAGAGACCTGGAAAAGCTGGCAGGCTGGCATCGCATCTCCATCATCTACCTGCTCAGCGGCATCACTGGGAACCTGGCCAGTGCAATATTCCTGCCCTACAGAGCGGAGGTAGGTCTCTGGCAGACGAACAGGCCCAGTTACCTGTTGAGAGCACTAAATCTTACATCACCCAGCCCTGGCACAGCCCAGACTGGGGACCTCAGATTGGCCCAACTCCTCCTTTGTGGACACCACTCGGATGAGGAACGGGATGACAGCTCCTGGCACTTCTGTCATGGGCCATCTCTGCATCTCCCTGGCCTGTGAGGCAGAGGGCAGCATTATTGGCTAGTGACCGACTGGTCCAGTTGCTGAGCAGTAAAATCCCCAGAGCACTCTGGACCCTCTGAGGGTCTCGCCCTTTCAGGACATGGCCCCAAGAAACAGGAGGCCGGGCCCTGCCCACAGTCCTGAGGAGGTACTGAGATGCCTAGCACAGTAAGGGGCCCATCTTGAGTTAGCCTAGTGCAGGGGTCCAGGCCTCTGACATACCTGAGACTGAGAGGTCCATAGCTAATGTCTAAGAGCCATTGCACCACCGCTGCAGTGCTAAGTGAAGATGCTCCTATGCTGATGGGAGAGCTTCTCCATCTCCCCGAGCGGCAGTAGCTTTGTTGATGGGAGAATCTCCTGGGGACATAGGGCTGTCTACGCTGGAGGTTAGGTCAGTATAACTAGGTCCCTCAGGGGTGTGGATTTTTCATATCCTTGACTGATACGGGTCTGTATTGTAGAACTGGCCTTAAACAGAATCCCAGCAATGGGAGTTGCTGCTGGCACCACCTAGGGGCTCTGTCTTCAGAACTCCCCCACCAGGCATGGCCCTCTCTTTACCCCTGAAAATGATCTTGAACATATTTGTACTGCAGGTAGAGCAATATGCCTGCACTCTTCCACAAATGGTCACTGCCTTTAGGCTGCTGGCTATGGGTAGGCCCTGATCTTAAAAGGCTTTGAGTGTTCCCACGGCAAGGAAAAAGGGACAGATAACTAAAACAGCCTGTCATGGCAGGAGAAGCACATACAATATTATTCACACACCTTCCTCCACCCCTGCCCCCATCCTGTAGTCGGCAGCAGAAGTCCTATCGTGCACCCAGCTGATGTCCTGATGCATTTTAGAAGAATGGTAGAGCCTACAACAGTGATACTCAGACTGAGGCTCACAAGCAGCAAGTGGTTCTTTAATGTGTCTCCTGGGGCTCTTTGCAGCACATGACATTAAAACGCTGGTTAATAACTTAATTATTAACCAATGTAAAATCACACAATCAAGATGTTTTACTGTGTTAATGAACTGTAGTTGATGATAATATACTTGGTCAGTCAATCTGCTGTGCGAATATATAGCACTATAATAAATGAAACAATGAACTCACACTACTGGGCAATAGCTAATTTGGCTCCTGAACCACTGAGGCCTGGGTATCACTGGCCTAGAGGAGACCTTCTGTTCCTCACCACTGGATACTGGTATCTAGCTTGAGCTGTATATCATGCTTGTTGCTTGAATGCTACCATACAAGAGTGAGGGCTGACTCAAGACTGGCAGAAGGCCTGATGCAGATACTTCTGCCCCCCCCCGGCCCACCAAGGTAGAAAATGGCTCCCCTGGTAGCTGTTGACTCAGAATGAGGCAGCTCCTCAGTGTCACCGACATGGAGCATTCCAGTGGCTGATAGCACCTCTGTGAAGCTGAGAACCGGCAGGAGCAATGAATAGCAGGGTTTGTTTGGTCTCCCTCTCTGTAACATGTGTCATCCTTCTCCTGCAGGTGGGCCCTGCAGGATCCCAGTTTGGAATCCTGGCCTGTCTCTTTGTGGAACTTTTCCAGAGCTGGCAGATCTTGGCACGGCCATGGAGGGCCTTCTTCAAGCTGTTGGCTGTGGTGCTCTTCCTCTTTGCCTTTGGCCTCCTGCCTTGGATTGATAACTTTGCCCACATTTCAGGATTCATCAGTGGCCTCTTCTTGTCCTTTGCCTTCCTGCCCTACATTAGCTTTGGGAAATTTGATTTATATCGGAAGCGATGCCAGATTATAGTGTTCCAGCTCATCTTCATTGGACTCTTCTCAGGACTGGTGATTCTGTTCTATTTCTATCCGATCAAGTGTGAGTGGTGTGAGTTCCTCACGTGTATTCCATTCACAGACAAGTTCTGTGAGAAATATGATCTAGACGCACAGCTTCATTGAAAGGCGAAGACTGGCTTCTCGAGCAGGTCCTGGAGTTGGATTGTCTTTGCAGCTGCTGGGCCAGTTCCACATGGACAAAACTTCTCATCCTGTGACACATCTAACCCTGACCATGGTTAATTTAAACTGTTTTGTCAGCACTTGGCAGACCTATTTTGCCTTATCTCAGAAGATCTGCACATTTTCTGAAAACAGAACAATTGTGCCTTGTTCAATTTATTGAACTTTTTCTGCTGCCATATTTTTATTACAGTACTTTAATACTACACTTTTAACCAGATTTGTTTACTACTGCTAAGGTGGTGATTAAATGGAAAGGTAGCGTTTTAGCTACTGTTAACTATTCTGCACAGTCTATGGCTACATTTGTTTGCTTTATCCTAAGCACATTCAATCTCAAGCACCTACTGGCCACGTCCTTTCCCTCGGGCTGCAAAATTAGCTTCCATGTCTTAGGGTCTCACAGTCCCAGCAGGATGATTTGACTTTACTGTTTTGTAGTAGTTGCCATGATGAATTTTCTATGGCAGTTTACAGGCTCACCATTTTGTAGGCTAAGCCTGGAGCCTTTGTGACAGTAGCCTTACATGACCCACCTGGTGATGGCTCTTCATGTAAAATCAGTGTGATAAGTATCATCAGCTGCTTGTTGCTAGACTCACCTGTACTCATGGTGAACATCTCTATTTGCTCCCTTCACCTTAATTGCCCTGTATCCACCTGCTTGACTTGCCTGCAATACAAAACCCAGGATGTCTGCCAATCTGACCCCAAATATGGTGATCAGTTAGACACTGAGCATGTGGGCAAGACCCACCAGCCAGACACCTGGGAAAGAAATCTCTGTGGTAACTCAGAGCCTGTCCCATCACTAGCCCTGGACATTTCTGTTTTTTGGTTAGGTTGGCACAATTGATTAAAAAGGGACCTACTCAGTCCTATCTTTTAATGTCCTGTTTCTCTCTAGATCCTATCTGTACTTTATGAACTTCTGTCCTCTCCTCTTTACTAGGCTATAGAGCAGAGGTCCCCAAACTGTGGGGCTTGGATGACTGTTTGGAGGGGGGACACAGCTGGGGTCCAGGCCAACCCCCATGGGGAGTGATACCCAGCTGCCAGCCCTGTGCCCAGGGCTCTGCCCCCCCCCCCCAGCTCAGGGGGAACAGAGGTAAGAGGGGGTATGACCCTGAAAAGTTTGGGGGCCACTGCTATAGAGCATCCCTCTTAACAGTTCCTCCCCTAAGGGATGTCTCTCTCTGAACCTGTTGGCTAGCCCCCAGCCCTCAGTTTAACTCCTTTACAACCTTTTTAATTTTACATACCAGCAGTCTAGTTCCACTGTGGTTTTGTTGGAGCCCATCCTTCTTGTATAGGCTTCTCCTTTCCCCAAAGGTTCCCCAGTTCCTAATAAATCTAAATCCTTCCTCCCTACCCCAGGGGCTCATTTGTACACTGAGCCTCTGCAGTTCTATCTGGCCCTGCGCATGGAACTGGAATCACTTCAGAGAATGCTACCATAGATATCCTGGACTTCAGAGGTTTTCTAGCAAGGTGGCGCAGCTGGATGAGAACCTTCAGAGAATTCTTCCAAAATGTTGATTGGGTAGTGATTCAGTTGCTGTAGGAACAGGATGAATATTGACCAGTATAGACCCTGATTCTATATGCCTTCCGCTCTTCCGTCAAACCTATCACACCATCTTTATTAAATTTATTTAAACACACACAGGCTGGCATTCTGCAACATGGAACTGCTGCCTCATCTTGTTTTATAGATGCCAGTTCCTTGTTCCGAGGCCATCACATCCTGCCTATCTCACTAAGGGAGCAAGCTCCTTGAGGTAGGGCAGGACAAAAGCAACAAATGCCTTAGTTTTCTCACTACATGCATGCTCTCTAGCTGCTGTTGGTCTGATTCCCATCTTCTGGGCTCAAGGCCTCATGCCACCGTTTATGGCTTCTTAGAGGCAATATCCAATTTCACCATATCCATTTTTTAAGCTAGCAGTAGCTCAAGATCAATATAGCCTCTCTGTGGGCTGGATTTCTTCCGTGTCTGTTTCCTCATGACCAAAGTCTGGTCAAGACAGCTGCGTAAATTTATTAGGCTTAGTCCTTTATTTGGGGTTGTGACTATAGTGGCATCAAGTTCCGGCAGACAGAACTTCAGAGGGCTCTGAAAAGCCTCAAAATGCATCATTTGTCCTTCATAGCCAGGGCACAGCAAAAGCGAACACTACATTCAAACACTAACCTATCAGAGAATTTTCATTGCCTCCTGCATTTGCTCTTTGAAATGCCATAAGTTTCTCTTCTGGAAAGATGCTGAATCTGCAGGCTGGTCCTGCTGCAGTAACAACCTGGAGTTAGTCCTTTTCAGGCAGAAACACTGGAGCTGTAATCAAAGAGTTTAAAATTAAGATATTGCTACTGCCTCCATGCTTTCCACAGGCCAGCTAGGCTGGCAAGCGACCTTGTGCACCAGCTTGGCATTCTGAGTGTTGTCTGTGGCTGTGTTTTATTTATAGTCACCCTAGAACAATCAAGCAGCCTGTATTAGGCACAATGTTTCCTACATCAATTACCAGGAGCTTGGCACTTAAAAAAATATCATGCAACCAAAACAAGTTTTTGTATCTTGGTATCTAAAGTTAGGCACCTAGATAAGCAGCCTGGTGGTGTAGTGCTGCTGCTGTTGCTTCCTTTGGCTTTTGGAAAACCAGTTCACTTTATTAGATGCAGGAATATGGATTGAGGTGCCCAACTTTAATCAACCAAGACTGACAATTTTGGCCACCCTAGTTTAAATGCCAGCCAGACACTGGAACTGTTTAGTAAGCACACACTATATACTTGTTACAGTGTTGAAAATACTCATACTGCCTGAAAGCATTTTAACTACATTAACTGCCCACAATCTTCATTAACAAAGAGTTATGGTTGCCCAGCAGTGCACTGTGCCCTTACAGAACATTTAGTTCTACAAGTGGCACTGCATATTCCCACTTATGGGTACTGTGCCACCTTGTGTGGCTTTACTAGCACCACGGCCCCTCAGTCTCACTGAGGTACTGAAGGAGAGATTACAGACGGGGGCGGAATGGCCTCCACACCTCAGTTCCTTCCAGTTGCATGCCTGGACAGATATGAACTCTGGTCTCCTCAGAGCTGGAAACTTGTTTCCTCCAAAAAAAATCAGTGTTCCCTCGCAGTTAGGGTGCTGTCTGGTTCTGGGGTCTGGTGGAACCAAAAAAGTAAAGGAAGCAGGTTTAAAAGGTGTGCTTGCTGCCCAGCTGTGTTCTCAGTATCAGACACCCATGTACAGTACAGTAACTCCTCACTTAACGTTGTAGTTATGTTCCTGAAAATGCGACTTTAAGCAAATCCAATTTTCCCCATCAGAATTAGTGTAAATGGGGGGGTTAGGTTCCAGGGAAATTTTTTTCACCAGACAAGACTATATTTTATATGTATAAATATATACACACACACACACACACAATAAGTTTTAAACAAACAATTTAATACTGTACACAGCAATGACGACTGTGAAGCTTGGTTGAGGTGGAGAAGTCAGAGGGTGGGATACTTCCCAGGGAATGGCTTACTGCTAAACGATGAACTAGCACTCTGCTGAGCCCTCAAGGTTTAACATGTTAATGTAGCCTCACACTCTACAAGGCAGAACAAATGGAGGGAGGGGAGGCAGCATGGCAGACAGAGATAGATTTGCATTTCCCCTTTTTAAGTTGATCAGCGAGTTGAGAGCAGCTGCTGTGAGCAAGCTCCCTCTGTCCCCCCACCCCCTTCTCTATGGAAATGGGGTAAGTGGGGGTAGGAGCAGGGGACACCCTGACATTATTCTCCCCCGCAGCAGGCAGGAGCAGCACATGGCAGTGGGGGGTGGGACAGCTGAACTGCCAGCAATTGATAGCCTGCTGGGCAGCTGCTGCACAGGGAATTTAGGGGAGCTGATAGTGAGGTGTTGGTCTATCCTGGTTCCAAGCCCCCACCAGCTAGCTCCAATGGGCTCCTCTTTCTGCAAGCAGTGGACAAAGCAGGCACCTGCCAAACAGAGTTATAAAGGAACACTGCACAACTTTAAATGAGTGTGTTCTCTAATTGAACAACAATAACTAGGATGACTTCAAGTGAGGAGTTACTGTACCTGAAGTGTCTGGGAGAAGGCCACTTGCCTTCTGGGTATCTAACCTGTCAGACTTTCACTCCCAGCGCCCACAAGTACAGAGAGATTTGTCTGCAACGTCCTCTGCTTAAGGAAGCCCTTGAGGCTAGACCCCTGGGTCTGTTCAGACTTTGGTTTCAAGGTCTGAAAGAGTCAGCCTCTGCCCCTGTGGCCTCCATTGGTTCTGGTTGACTGAAGAATTTCAAGAAGGTGGAAGATGCCAAAATTTCCTCCCTTATGATCCTGTCCGTGCATCTGAGCACCAGGAAGCAAAGGTCTCTGAGGACAATCCCTTATTCATGGAGGAATCATCATAAAATTAGTATAATTACATCTTCGGAATCTCAGTTTTTCATCCAAGCTCTAATCATCAAACTGGGTTTTCAAAAAACAGCATTTGGGATGGGTCCTGACACTTGTAAAGGCTACTCTCCACTGGTGGACTGGCCCCTCAGTAGCTATGCCAAAGCACAGCCCTAAAAATCAAAGGTTGGCGAAAGGGCAGAGCCCCCAGCTTGAACCCCACCCCCAACTTCCTGGCACTGCTCTGACATCACCTCCCACCCTCCTGTCTCTGCCCCCCAAAAGTTTTAAGAATCTGAAAGTGTTAGCAGCAGCTCATGTTAAGTGGACAGTGTATCAGGATCCCCTTGACTGACTGGCCCAGCCACTTGCTTTTCTTTGACCACACACAGTCCTGTTGTACAGGAAAAGGGTGAAGGGGCATGCATCAGGATTTCATTTTCCTTATTGCTTACTAGAGTCTTTCATCTGCCCTATATTTAATTAATGCTAATTTCCTTGACAATACTGAACCAAAACCAAGGCTGCATGTGGATTTTAGAACACTTGACAATATTGCTCTTAAACCAGAAATTTTGGTCTCAGGGCCAAACTTTCAAAAGGATCCCAGCAGAATGCAGGTAAAGAGCAATTAGTGTGCACAACATACATTCTCTGACAGCTGCCAAGGAAAGGGCTCAAACTCTCAATACATGAGTGCAGCTCAGGTTCAATTACCACAGCATGACCCCTTGAGCCACCCAGTTATTGTCACAACAGTCTGCCTTTATGCATTTTACTCTTCGGGCCAACTCACGCTGGAGTAGTGTACTTTACTCCGTAACTTTTTCAATACTGATTCCCCAAATGGGAAGGGGCTACAACCGGGGGGCAACACCAGTTTGGGTGATATAAAAAAGTGTTTGTTCCTGGGCATATAACAGCATAATTCTCTCTTCAAGTACAGCATCAAAAATCAGGATGAGGTCTGTTTATAAAGAAGCAAGTCTGAGCCCCAAGTATGAGCAAAAAAATAAAAATAAAAAACAGATTTTTGTAAGTAGCTGATATTTTGGGAGGGGACCCTTTCCTCAAATGACCCCAAATTTGGATCACTAACCCTACCCTGAATGCACCTGTCTCCACGAGCCACAGAAATTTGTAACAATTCACGTCGCCTTGTGGATTTTAGAGTATTTAGAATAGATGTGTTTTAAACAGTAGGTGACTCTTGACCTCAACTGAACTAGAACTGCTGTTCTACTATAATCTTGTAGCTCAGAATTAAGGATATCTGGGAAATGCGTCAATAATTTTTTTTAACCATATCAACTTTAACCAAGTGCATGAACTCCATTGACAGTGGGTGATTTATTAAATACCTGAACCAGTTGTTTCCACTGCTTTCAACATGTAGGTTGATTTAGCTGTGTTCTTGCTATGTGGTTTATATAAGCACTGAATTAATCATTAACTATAAATTAAAGTGCTGCTTCAGAGAACAGTATTTATTAGCTGAAAATACTATTAAGGGGAGGTAAGTAATCCCATTGATATCAGTAACAGTCGCAGTGCCTTACAATGAGGCATGTCTGGCCACTCAGCCTCAATCCAGCCTATGTGACTGAGACCTGGAAATGTAGTAGGACAAGCGGCTGAATGTAATTGGAATACAGCAACAACTCTGAGCGCTCCAGGAGCTGAGAGTTGCAGCGTTGGCCTCCATGAGCAGAAGCACTATGGTCCTGAATTAATGAAGATATAGGCTTACAGAATGTGTGCAGAAAGCTTTAGGACATACCTGTAAGTTCACTTCCGAAGTTTCTTTATAAAGCAGACCTCATCACGATTTCTGATGCCGTACCTGCATAGAGAGTTATGCTGTTATATGCCCAGGAACAAATCTTTACATGCCCCCAGCCCACACACTCCTCCTCACCTGGCAGAGTCCATACTTTAAAGGAGAGACATGGGCACCATGTTATTGGCAGGACACCAAACAGTCATGTGACCAGAGAATTCTAGTCCATTTATCCAGCTTCCTACCCCATCACTGCAGTAACTCAGGGCCTGCAGTCATGCAATACATTACGTTACATGACTAACATCCATCACATGCACCTCATTCTCTCTCATCCTGTCCCCCGTGAGAGAATCATGCATGCATGGCAGTGTTGGTGGGGAGGGGGCGGGAGGGTTGGTTTTTTTTTTGTAGCGAAGGCATTTCTTGCACCCACCAATCTGTACACAGTATTTAGGAAACATGCCTTCCGTCTGTGCATGGAGGTTGCCAATTTTATTCATCCAGTCTGATTGGCTCCAGTGTGCCCAGTGCCAGTGTGTGTGTAATAGCTAGAAAATGCAGCAGGTGCTGGCGCTGCTCCCTTCTTCTCATGTTACTAAGTGCGTGTAGAGCTGGGATGGTTTATAAACTTCTTTACTTAGATCCCCAGGGACATACCACTGAGCAGGGCCAGGAGCCTGTTTTCTACTCTCATCCTTGGTATGCCTGCTGCCTTCTACTCTTCACTCCCTCTTCCTGTGTTATCATGACTCCCTTCAGCCTCTCAACCAACGGCACAGCTCCTTGCTCTGCTCCCTGTCCTCACCGCCTGTTAAATCACAACCAAAAAAAGACTGACTTACCCCTGGTCCCAGCTAACTTCTGCCCTCCCAGTCCCATCACCCCACACATGCACACTGCTCCCTGAGGAAAAGTAACCCCCCTGCCTCTTTTCCCCTTGGTCTGTTGGCATCTATGGTGTTGTCAGGCCAATTTAAACTGAGCCCCTCAGGGCAGAGTGTTTGTCATTTATCTGGGAAGCACCATGCATACCTGTGGTTGGTGCTCTGGAAACAGCAATAGCCTGGGGAATGCAGAACCTGCTCTCAGTAACTGCAAATCACGGAAATAGCTTTTCACCAGGAAAAAGGACTCATGACTGCTCTGCTGAACTTCAAGGTTTGCTGACTTTGAAACATCAAGTCAACATATTGTCTTGTTATACATGCTGCCCACTGAGCTCCCTCCAAGAGCATGAAGTCATGCACACTCTGAGGGAAGCCGAGAGAGTGAGAAAAAGGCACTGAGACACTGGGGGGTGGGTGGGGGGGTGTCCCTTTAATAATAATTATAAATGTTGGCTCTAGATCTGTCAGTGGTGTATCATAAGTCGGGCAGGATCTTTCACACTGCATAACGGAGCTAACCAACCTATGGAGAGAGGCCTTTCTAAGAGAACCCCTTACTAACAGTCACCAAATTGCCTCCGCTGCAGTTCATTAAGAGACCAAACCAGAGAAGTAGCCTTAAAGGTTCTAGCCCACTTTTGTGGGAACAGTCTGAACAAGAGGGAACCCACATGGGAAACCCAAAGACACAGGAGGTTCTGGTCTGGCTGGAGGAATATAAGTGGCTTCTGTTTTGTTCCTGTAACTGAAGAGGAAAGCCTGTCTAACTGAGCATATAGAAAATCATAAGACTCGATGAGACTCAATGTGTGTGTTGGCTGTTTGTTAGAAAGTCTCCCCCTCTCTCATTGTTTTGTTGCAGGGGTTAGCTAAAAACATTGTTTTAAGGAGGCTGTTGGTCAATCTCACTGGTCACAGATTCCCCCAGGGAGAAAACGCTGCACCTCTCTCCCTGACCTGGGCTCAGGCATGTGAGATTGCTCATGTGACACCAACCCTGGGAGCACTCCATGAAGCAATGCAGTCACACTTCTCAAGCTTTCCATTGGAAACTCTAACCAGAATCAAAGGGACAAGACCAGCCTTTGCACACACAAACATTTTACAGACATGCACTCTGACAAGCCAGGCCTCTTCCTAGTCCCCACAGGCACAGTGAAGATAGAAAAATCCTGCTACTTACTCTCGCAGCTTCTTTTTGTCATCTGTCATTTTCTCTCCAGCAAAGGTTAAGTGATATGTTCTCCATATGTAGGTCCTGTAAAGGCAAAATTCTGTGACTTAAGAGAGGGCAGCAGGAACAGCAGCAACCCACAAAGGATCAGAGAATAAAGGTGACAGCACAGAGGGGACAGAAATGAACACGACTCAGTGAGCGTAAGCGCTGCTCCCTGAGGTACCCGAAATATGAAAGGAGTGAAATCCCGCTCTGTTCTCAGCTATCACAGGTCACTCCAGAGTGGAGTGACTGAGCAGCTAGGACAGGGGTCGGCAACCTATGGCACGTGAGCCAATTTTTAATGGCATGCGACTGCATGCTGGGACTCTGCGTGTCATTAAAAATCCTGCCGACGCGGCAAGCTGCGGGGTCCACGATCCCAGGCCAGAGCGCTGGCCAAGCCGCCAGCCCCTCCCCCACCTTCCCCCAGAGCCCTGCTGCCGCGCGTGCAGCACTCTGGGGGCTGGGGCTGCATGCTCCCCCAGGGCAGCGTTTGTCTCCATGGAGAGGTAAAGACGCTCCCCGCTCATCTGGAGCCCTGCTGTTGCGCGCACATCGCTCTGAGGGGCAGGGCTGGGGTGCACGCACGGCGGCTGCAGGGCTCCAGATGAGCGGGGAGCCTCATGGTAAGGGGGCCGGGGGGGGAGGCGCAAGGGCACCGGAGCGGTGGGTTGGATGGGGGGGATTGGATCCCGGGGGGGGGGGTTCTGGAGGGAGCAGTCAGGGATCAGGGGGGTGGGATGAGGTATGGGAGTCCCGGGGTCTGTTTGGGGGTGGATAGGGGTCAGGGCAGTCAGGGGACAGGGAGCAAGGAGGGTCCTGGGGGAGCAGTTAGGGTGGGAAGGGTCTCTGGAGAGGGTGGTCAGGGGACAAGGAGCTGGGGGGGTTGGATGAGTTGGGAGTTCTGGGGGGACTGTCAGGAGGCGGAGTGTGGAGAGGGGTTGGGGCAGGCAGGGAGCGGCGGGGGTGGGGGTGTTGTATGGGTCCAGAGTTCTGGGGGTCCTGTCAGGGGGCGGGGAGCGGTTAGACAGGCATGGGAGTCCAGGGGTCTGTCTGGGTGCAGGGGTGTGGATAAGGGTTGGGGGAGTCAGGGGACAGGTAGGGGGTAGGATCCTAGGGGGGCAGTCAGGGGACAAGGGGCAGGGAGGCTTAGATAGTGGGTGGGGTCCCAGGAGGGAGTAGTCGGGACAAGGAGCGGTGAGGGTTGGGGGGTTCTGGGGTGGGGGGAGTCACCCAGCCCTCTGCCCTGAGTCCTGACCCCCCTTGCCACACACACACCCAGTTCTCTGCCCTGAGCCCTGCACCCCCACACAACCCCAGGCCCCTGCCCTGAGCCCTGTACCACCCAGCCCTCTGTTGATTCCTTCAGCCCGCCCCATGACCCCAGTCCTGACTCTGGCACCCCCACACATACCCAGCCCCCCTACCCTGACACCTACACCCCCTCACATGCCCCCAGCCCTCTGCCCTGACTCTTGCACCCTCCACATCCCCAGCCCCCCCACATCCCCACCCTGAGCATCAAACGGGAGTCACATTCCCACCTGCACCCCTTACACCAAATGGGAGCTGCCCAGGTAAATGCCCCCGCACCCAAACCTTCTGCCCCAACCCTGAGCCCCCTCCTTCATTCTAGGTCCTGGTCAGACCCTTCACCCCCAGCCCTGTGCTCAGTGCACTCCCACCCTCAGCTCAGTGCAGAGAGAGGAAGAGAATGGGCCAGAACCAGGGAGAAGTTAGGTACCCACCATATGTGGGCAGGGCTGGGACCCCAAACCGGCAGTGGGCTGAGTGGGTCTGGCAGCCGGGATCCTGGCTGGCAGGAGCCAGAGGATGAAACCCCTGAGCGGCAGTGGGCTGAGCCGCTCAGCCCACAGCCATTCTGGGGTCCCAGCCACCAGCCCCACACAGCGCGCTGCTGTTCTGGGGTTCTGCTGCCAGACCCTTCCCAGCTGGAGTCCCGGCCGCAGGCCCCACTCAGCCCACTGCCGGCCTAGGTGAACAGAACCCCAGACCAGCAGTAGGCTGAGCAGGCCGGTGGCGTAAGATCAACATTTTAATTTAATTTTAAATGAAGCTTCTTAAACATTTTTAAAACCTTGTTTATTTTACAATACAACACTAGTTTATTATATTCTATATAGACTTGTAGAGAGAGACCTTCTAAAAAACATTAAAATGTATTACCGGCACACGAAACCTTAAATTAGAGTGACTAAATGAAGACTCGGCACAGCACTTCTGAAAGGTTGCCGACCCCGGAGGTAGGGCCTTCAGGCTCTTACTGCCCCACATGTGCTTTACAAGGGATTCCACCTGCAGTTATGTCTCTTGGATTGATTACACAAATGAAGGCCAGGATTTACGTGCCTCAGAGACAAAAGGAAATGAACAGGATTGTGTGGGTGGCTGCTTTACACTCCTCTTGTTGTAGGAGAAACGGTAGTATCAAGGTGCATCAGATTGCCCATAGCACCCCCTTTCCCCTGGGGAGCCCCCAACTCACCAGCTAATGTGCTGTATGCCCCCTTCCCGCTCCTGCTTCAGCTGCACATATCGCTGGATGGCCTTCTTCAGGTCCAGGACACTGGCATTCTGTACCACCACGACAGCTAAAAGGGAAAAGAGTGTCACCTGGCAATGGCCCCAGAGATGCTGTCCGAAGGGAGGCAGAGCTCCAGCTCCCAGACCCTGCCCTCACCTGTTGGAAGATGCACTTTCAGTGGAGTTGCTTTGTGCTATTTGTGGAGAATGAAGAGCAACACCAAGACTGGCTTTCCTTAATGCTCCAATCCAAAAGCCTGTGCCACAACTGCACAGGGCTGGGAACTGGCTGACACAAAACCAGCTTGGCAGCTGGTGAGAAATGAGGTAGGGACGATCTGTCTGGCTGTATCAACTACCACACAGGAGTATTTTACTTTATTGCATCACAGCATTTTAGGCCCCAACCTGTGTGTCTGACTCAGAAGATGGTTTGGGCTGCATGGGCCTGGTGAGAAGGCACTAAGCTCCAGCACTCTGATACCCTTCTGGCAGTATTCAGAACCATGCATGACAAGGAGTTTACCAATCTAGCCCTCTTCACAATATTACCATGGTAGGGTGCCATGTGGAGGGGTCTGCCCAACCTCAGACACAGCACCTGCTGCATTGGCTTACTAGCTGGCTCAATAATTAAGTGTACTGGATTGAATTTCCTAGAACTCCTCCTCAACCTTCTGATCCCATTCAAAACCCAGCCCCTGCAGATAGCCTTCTTTCACCAAGCATGGAATTCCTCCCCAGAGCCCATCAATGCCACCCCTAGGGAAGGTCACCTCACAGTGAGCTAAGCAGTGGGGTAGGCACTAGATCAAGTGGCAAGAGATGTGGGAACTGAACCTTGGTCTCAGTGTCCTCCCCAGATCCAACCCCACCTCAGCCTGGCTTCAGTAGGAGGCTGAACACACGCCCAGTGCCACTTAACTGCAAGCAACTACCCCAGCTAGCTCTACCACTCTCCCCTCACTCCAACTTCTAACTGACCAATGCTCCAGAGCGCTAAGATGTGCCTGAGATTTTTCAAGGGAGATTATTCAGCATGGTCCCTGCATGTGTGCCATTTAACATGACAAATACATGTCATGCATACATGTATGTAGGGGTAGGCCCTACACAACCCCTGAAGTAGCACATGGGAGCAGACCCACTTCTCTGGGCTTGTAGCCCCTCCCTTCTCTTTAGATCAAAGATCTGGCCAGTGATCTATGACAGGCCGTCAGTGTGATCTTCGATAAAATGTCTACTCTGCTATAAAAGACCTATAGCCAGCCACCCACCCTCCCACAAGAAGGGTGGATCTCAGAGCCCATAATAATTTGAGATATACCTATCTCATAGAACTGGAAGGGACCTTGAAAGGTCATAGAGTCCAGCTCCTTGCCTTCACTAGCAGGACCAAATACTGATTTTGCCCCAGATCCCTAAGCTGCCTCCTCAAGGATTGAACTCACAACCCTGGGTTTAGCAGGCCAATGCTCAGACCACTGAGCTATCCCTCCCTCCATGCTCCAGTTTGGACCCAAACATCTATGCTGCAATTTTTAGCCCCATAGGCTGAGCCCTGCAAGCCAGAGGCAACTGACCTGGACTCAGACTCAGTGCTGTGGACTTTTTATTGCAGTGTAGACATACCCAGAGAGACTCCCAACACAACCCTGACAGTCAGCGTAGCGCGCCACGGGTGGGGAGAGAAGCATGTCAGGGACTTACGCATAACTTCTTCATCCGCCTTGCACACTCGCACAGTCATGGCTTGGCCATACTCCAGCGCAATCTGAGAATTGATTTCCTCCACGGTGACCTGTCCAAAAAGTGAAAGACAGATGAACCACCAGGTGCACCTTGCTCCCCACGGCCCTGTTAGCGCTCTGAGGGGTGTGACTCAAAGCATCTGGCACCTGCAGCCATGGGGCTCTGCCCTCTTGCCTGCCCCCCCCAGGGTTCTGGCCCCCCGCGTGGCCCCAATCCTTACCCCCCAGCGCCTCCACAGCCCTCCCCCCCCCGGGCTTTTTCTCCCCACCACCCCCCTTTCTCCAGGGCTCTGCCCCCCCGACTGCCCATGCCTGAACCCCTGCGCCCCAAGCTCCTCCAGGGCCTGCCCCCCCACCCCCCATTCTCCGGGCCCTGCCTCCGCAGTCACGTTGGCACGGCCGGAACGGGACCCGACCCCAGCTCCTGTCCGGCTCGCCCCAGAGCGGGGGGAGGGTGTGTGTGTGACGCAGTGGAGTGACGCGCACAATGTCGCCTGGGGGCGGGGCTTGGCGCTGCCAGGACAGGGGAGCTCCGCGCGGGGGGCGAGCAAGCCTGCACGGGGATCGCAGAGCAGCGGGTCCTGCACGAGGCGGGCCAGTCCCTCCTGGAACGCTCGAGCACCTCGGCGTGCGCCAGCTCCTCCTCTCGGGCCCGGCTCCGCCATCACCGCGCGCGCGGCTCGCCAGCAGGGCGGGGCTGAGCGCGGGCGGAGCTTCCCGTGACCGGGAGAAGGGAAGAGGCGGGCTGCAACGTGACCCGAAGCGGAATGCTCCTGTTCTGCCCGGCTTGCGGGAACGTGCTGGTGGCTGAGGAAGGCGCGAGATGCCACGCTTCGCGTGCACCACGTGTCCCTACGTGCGCAACGTCACGCGCAAGGTAACCCCTGCTGGCGGCAGTGCCCCTACTGCCGCCTGCCCTGGCGAGGCATGTGTTTCGGTGGGCGGAGACTGCCAGGCCCAAAAGCCGCTCCTGGGCAGAGCAACCAATCAGAGTCTGGAGCCTGGCCTGGGGATGCTGGGGCGGAGCTGGTCGCTGCGGGCGGAGCCTGGCCTGAGGGTCTGCTGGGTGTGGAGTGGTTGCTGTGGGGTGGGGCTGATGTGGGTGTGGCTCATGCCATGGCATAGGCACCCCCACCCAGGCCGCTGGGTGAATCAGGTTGGGGCCGGCTGGAGCCTCATGGCCCTGTTGTCCCACAGGTGAGCAGCCGGAAGTACCGAAGCTGAAGGAGGTGGTGAATGTGTGCTGGGTGGTGCTGCGACGTGGGAGAACGTGGACTCCACGGCAGGCGAGTATCATCCTCGGGGCTCGGCTGGGGATGCCTGGTTGTTGCCCCCCCCCCCCCCCCCCGGCTAGCTGTCCTGGGAGGGCTGGGAGTTGAGCCAGAATATGACGGACAAGCTGAGTCAGGGAACAGCTCCCGGCAAGCCGGCTCCCAGCCTCTCTCCAGTACAAGAACGGTCCCTCTAGCCCAGGATCCTGACTTCTGATGGTGGCCAGTGCCAGGCACTTCAGAGAGCGTGAACAGAACAGGGGAATTATCAAGTGATCCATCCCCTGTCATCCCGTCCCAGCTTCCGGCAGTCAGAGGCTAGAGCCATTCAGAGAATGGGGGTGTGTCCCTGCGCATCTTACCGAATAGCCATTGATGGATCTGTCCTCTAATTCTTTTTTGAAACCCCTTATAGTTTTGGCCTTCGCAACATGCCCTAGTATGAGTTCCACAGGTTGACTCTGTTAGCTGAAGAAACACTCCCTTTTGTTTTAAACCTTCTGCCTATTAATTTCATTGGGTGACCCCTAGTTCTTGTACAATGAGCAGGCCGCAGAGGTCCAGAGAGGCGGGAGCCACTTCCAGTTTTTGAGGCCCCTAGCCATAATAAAAATAAAAAATGACGACACATGAAAAGAAAATAAGGCACCAAAAAAGAGTTTTCAGAGGGAGCTCACTGATGATATACAAATCACAAAAATGAGTAAGGCAAAAGTGGAGAAAAAGGAGGAACAAGGACTCTAGAAAAAGGTAAATCACAATGTAAAAAATACAATGCAAGCTAACTACAAAATGTCTTTCCTAGCTGTTATGTTATATGGAGATATACTTATTCTCATAGAACTGGAAGGGACCTTGAAAGGCATTGAGTCCAGTCCCCTGCCTTCACAGCAGGACCAAGTACCATCCCTGACAGATTTTTGCCCCAGATCCCTAAATGGCCCCCCTCAAGGACTGAGCTCACAACCCTGGGTTTAGCAGGCCAATGCTCAAACCGCTGAGCTGAAGCATGTAGCCAACCATATCGGAAAAGTTCTGCTGTAAATAAGTAGCTTATCCAAACTTGAAATGCTCTACTGTAAATAAGTAGCCTATTGATGCTGGAAATGTTCAAAAGTAAATATGTTGCTATCCACACTTGAAATATTCTGCTGTAAATAAGTAGTTTGTCTACACTTGAAATCTTCTACTGTAAACATGTACACAAATGCTGAAAAGACTTAAAATGAAAGAATACCAATTTAGAACACAAAATGAAACAGGTTATTATCTTTATCACTGAATCAAAACTCAGGTATGCAAGATACAATAGGCTGAACTGAAGACAAAGGGATGACATATGTATAGTAAACACAGACACGGATACAGATAGAGGGATAATGTCCAAAAATCTCAAATTTGTGTCCTCACAAATGTTCACCTTGAATCTGGGCCTATAAACTATGAAAGCCTATGATGATGGCTAAGCTACCAAGCTAAGGCTCAACCAACTAGTCACCTCTTGTAGGTACCATATGAAGATAATAAGGAGGAATTCTCACACATTAATTCCTTAGTCAACTAGACATAAAACTATAAAGACACTAAAATGTGACAGTTCTCTCCCTTTAGACATGCACTTGATCCAGCAGCAGCCATTAGTAGTGGTTTGTTTATATAATCAGCTGATCTGAGAGGACACATTCATCACGGTCTAATCTTGTGCCAGCAGAACCGATATATTAATATTTATGAATATTTTTAACTCTTTAATATGACTGACAAATCTGTATCAAATAACAAACAAAATTATGTCTTTTACCAAATCACATCTCTTATTTGCTTAAATTTGCAGCTCTAAGATGAGAGTGTGTGTCACATTTTGGTCTGATAGGAATGTGCATAAAAACAAGTTGTAAATTTTGTTGGCATTTGATAAGTTTCACAAGTTTCTAAATTTGAGCCCCCCTTTGAGCTTGAGGCCCAAGCCAAATGGCCCTCCTGGCTCCCCCTCTGATTGGCCCTGGTTATGAGAAGGAGTAAATAATACTTCCTTATTCACTTTCACCTCATCAGTCATGATTTTCTAGATCTTTATCACATCCCCTCTTAGCTATTCTTTTCCAATTGTAATATCTTTTTGAGATGGGGTGACCAAAACTGCACACTGTTTTCAAGGTGTGGGTGTACCATGGATTTATATAGTGGTATTTTATATTTTGTCTTAGTGTCTATCCCTTTCCTAATGGTTCCTAATGTTCTGTTTGCTTTTTTGACCTCCTCTGCACATTGAGTGGATGATTTCAGAGAATTATCCACAATGATGCCAAGATCTTTCTTGAGTGGTAACAGCTAATTTAGACCCCATCATTTTATATGAATAGTTGGGATTATGTTGTCCAATGTGCAGTGCTTTGCATTTATCAACATTGAATTTCATTGGCCATTTTGTTGCCCAGTCATCCACTCCTGAGAGATCCCTTTGTAACCCTATGCAGTGTGCTTTGGACTTAATTTTGTATCATCTGCAAATTTTGCTACCTCACTGTTTACCCCTTTTTCCAAATCATTTATGAATATGTTGAACAGCATATTCTGGGTCTGCTTACTTGCATGGAGCTGTTGCCATTTCTGTGCTTGCAGGGTAGGGACAGATCCCACTGGGAGTAGGGAAATGCAAGATTTTTGCCTGGAAAGAAGTGGCTTCTGGCCCTGCCTTTCAGCGGCTATGAGAGCAGCATTAGTGCCCCCCCATATCTTAGAAAGCAGGTAGTCCTCAACATGTTAAATCCATTGGCATTAATTCATCTATTGGCATCTGAGTTCTCCCATCATGTAAAAAGTGAGCCAGTGGACATCTTGAAATAGCTCTTGAATGGATTGTGGAAGGCTGAAATCTATCCCTTCAGATAGAGCAGCTCTAGAAGTGAGCTCCTCTGGCAGAACGAAGAATTGCTTTGCTAGCCCTGGGAGCTGTACTCACTGGAGTTCTTCTGGTTTCTTTTGCAGAGCCGTGTCCCAAGTGTGAGCATCCTCGGGCCTACTTCATGCAGATTCAGACCAGATCAGCTGATGAGCCCATGACCACTTTCTATAAGTGTTGTAATGCCCAGTGCGGCCACAGGTGGAGGGACTAATTTTTGCTTCAGATTTAAGTTCTTCAGTATCGTTTTTGCTCTTTGTTTGAAAATTCCCCAGCTTGGTTGTATGAAAGATGGTAACATGGACTAGTGCATGATATTAAATTAACACTGGCTGCTGCTAGTGCAGGCATTCCCCATAATCTGATGGTCCAGGGGCTGAAGGTTATGCATATACTGCACATTTTCCTGATAGCAAACATTGTTAGAACAAAGAGCTGCCTCTGTTTAGAGATTATATTTTAAAATCTATTTATTCAGCAGTTTCCACTGCAACGCTGCTCTTTTATAGGGATACATTGTTATCGTTTATTACTAACCACAGCTGTGATCTAAGATTGCAGGCCAAGAAATGACAGGAATGGTCAGTATCTAGATGAGAAGCAGCCAAATAAAATGTTTACGTCATACTATTGCTTCAGCGGGTGATTCTTCCCCTGGATCAGTTCTGAACTCACAGAACTGGGGCCCTGTTGTACTATGCTCTGTACAGAAAGCTGACAAAGCCTGTCCCCTTGCCCTAGATTGCTTATGAATGAAAGGAGAAAAAAAAAAGACAGGTGAAAGATGAGGGAAAAGAGATGCAGCATATAAGGAGCATGATCAGACTGATGGAGAGGAATTGTCATTTTAGTTTTGTGTTTCAATATTTAACTCCTGTGCCTGGATGGTAGGAGGCCAGTGTGTGAGTGGAGGTGCCTGCCATCTCATAAGGCCTAAAATCAAGGTCCTGAGTGCTGGACACTAAGGATACCACAGTGCTTTTTCAGGCTTATTTTAAACAGAGGCCTTGTCTGTGTTCAAAGTTGCACTGGTTTAACGAATGGTGTGTTTAAAAAACCTTCAGCAACTAGTGAAACCAGTGCAAATCCCTGTGTTGATACACAGTAGGATTCAAACCTAACTTATATTGATGTATTTTGATTCCTTAGGGAGTTAATATAAGTCATAAGCCATAAATTACAGTGGATTTAATAAGGCAAGAAAAGATACATAGGATTTAATAAAACACAATAGAATTACATTTAAGAATTGTACAATAAAGCGGCACGACAAAATAAAAAGACAGACTACGTAGGATGTCTAACACATACAGGAAATACAGTAGTTTCAATGTAACATGCATATAGGGATCCCATATACACAAAGGCTTTTAGTTTTCGTGATACAATTTAACCCCGTACTTAATACAGTGTGGTATACATGACCTCTATATACACATATGAAAAACCATTACCGTATTTACAGATTTAAACATTTATTTAGCATCAACATTAACACTGAATACTAAACATTTAAAATACTGCAAATGCTGGCCAATTGGTTGCAGGACGGGTAGGGGAGATCTCACTCAAGACACAGGCATCCAGCTTTATTTACACACTGCGCCATACATTCTTAAATGATAAGTAGAAGAGAAGATCAGACTTACACTTATATTCAAAACTCACTCTGTACCATCTTAGGTCCTTCTGATCTGTCTTAGTTTTAGGGAGTGTAGTCTCTACAGGTGCGGTCTCTCTTCAAGCTGGAGGTAAAAGGGCGGATGCTGCTGCTGGCAAGGTAGCTGCTAGCAGGCAGTTGTTTGTTGCCAAGGCAACCTTAGAATTCTGCTGATGATGATCTTTGAAGCTTCTTGATCTTCCCAGGTAGTGCTGTCTTCCTTTGATGTCTTGCTACTCTTGCTCTTCTCAGTCTGCTGTCGAACCCGCTAATGTCTAACTCACTACAGTCTCAGCCTGCTGGCTGTCTGCCTCATATACTGGTTGATCGCTCAAGGTCAACTCATTAACATAATTTGTCTAGCTCAGCCAATCTGCTTCCATATGTTAGCATATTTCCTCTTCCTGTCTAGATCCGTTTCTTTTTATTAGCATATTTGTACGTCCTGACTCGCTTCTTCCCCTCTTAAATTATCCTATTTTTAGATAACTGAGCTCCTCCCTGATGCCATCTTGTTTGCTAGAACTTTCCACTATCTAAATTTGAACTGCATTATCCCCATCTCTGCCATTTTGGTCAGCCATGTTGGATTTTCTAAATTTCAACTGTCATTAGTTTCTACTTATTTAGAACTTTAATCTTAAAACTAATTAATATTTTATGCAAGCCAAAGTTTCCTGATACTGTCACCACCTTAATTATATCACTTGAGAAAAGTGAATTTTATGATGTTTTTAAACCCTCTCTGAGGTTTTTCTGCAAGCCTTTATTAAGGTGCTGCAAGGTATTTCAGAACATTCAGAGCAAAAATCTCTTGTTACAGCTGTGCTTTGAAAAACCATATCTAGTCGTGAAAGAAACGCTGCAAGGGGCACCCCACTTTGGGGGTTCTGTCCTTGGAGCTTTCCTTTCACACTCAACTAGTTTTGAAAGTGGCGCCTATGAGAGTGAGGTTATACCTAGCCAGTAACCAGTTGGTACATTCTGCAGGTAGCACATTTAAGATGTTGCTGTAGAAAATGATTTTTGGGAAAGCAACATATAAGTTCTATATTCATCTTTCAATGATCTCACATCAAATGGGACCAATTTACAAATACAAAGATTTGTTTTAATTGCTAGCTCTGCACATTCACACTGGCATTAGCACATCTGTGCTTTTTCCATTTCATGGATGATCCATAAAGACTTTGCAATCAGCTTGGTTTACAGTTCTGTTACATGAGGTAGAATAACACTTAACTCCCTCTCCCAGAACTGTGCCAGCTCTTCAGGCTTTGGAGGAGTAAAATGTAGGAAAAATGTACTTTGGCAGCAATCTGCTGAGAATCGTCGTAGGTTTGCCATATGTAATATCATGGATAGGGCCCTACCAAATGTATGGTCCATTTTAAATTCCTCTGCCCGTGAAATTGACCAAAAATCATAAATTTCATGATTTCAGCTATTTAAATCTGAAATTTCACAGTGTTATAATTGTAGGGGTCCTGACCCAAAAAGTTGGAGGGGTCACAAGGTTATTTTAGAGGGGGTTGCGGTACTGCTACCCTTACTTCTGTGCTGCTGCTGGCAGTGCACTGCCTTCAGAGCTGGGTGCCTGGCCAACAGCCACCCCTTTCTGGCTGCCCAGCTCTGAAGGCAGCGCAGAACTAAGAGTGGCAATACTGCGACCCCCCCCTGCAATTTCTTTTTGGGTCAGGACCCCCAATTTGAGAAATGCTGGTCTCCTCCATGACATCTGTATAGTATAGGGTAAAAGCACAGATGTCATGCGGGGAGATCAGATTTCACGATCCGTGACATTTTTCATGGCTGTGAATTTGGTAGGACCCTAGTCATGGAGAAGCAGCACTCTCACAGCTTTGCTCCCTCTGCCCAGCCATGCTCCAAGTTCAGAGAAGCCCAATCTCATGGAGCTCAGAGAGGAGAGCTGTGTCGACTCAACTCTGCCTTCAGATAGATTTCATGTCAAAGGAGCAAAAAAAACCAGTGGATAAAAAGGCCAAGTGAGAGCTGCGAGATTGTTTAAGCTGCATCAGGTAGGATCTGTGGTATGTATTTAGATGGAATATATGCACCAAAGCTGTTAACATAACCCAGTCGCTATCCACTATCTTTCTTTAAGGACCCCAAAATTGAGTGATGGGTGGAATGGCCTATCCTGTCATTTTGTCCACCAGTTAGGCCTAATTCCTGATGCCAATTTTGGTTCACTGATTGCTGATCCCATTCTTTTCTTGTTTACTAGGCATGATGTTAACTCAGCCCTTGAGTTATATCAGTAGGCCTCTCTGTTAGAAAGAATGAATTAGTCCAATCTCCTTTGTGCACTTTTTTCCATCACCGTAACAGGTGGTATTTTATAACCTTTCACTCATCACAGCTGAACTCACAATTAGGGGAAGTTTATGGGTCCATTTATTACAACAGATCCCTATAGTGAGCTTGGACAAAACACTCGACAAGGCTGCAGGCACAAATCTGCTTCTAGCAGAGGAACTTGCAGCACTTTGATAATGTAACCTGGTTTGCAGAGTTAAACAAGGCCAGTCCAAATCAAAAGACAGGGATGGCTGCCAACTGAGCTAATGGAGGAATGGATAGCAGTGGTAGGTTATCATCCTCTACATGGACCAGCACTAGAGGGAGATGGGAGACTGCCAATGAGTTTCATAGATATTTATGGGCAGCAGAGGAATAGTGACTCATGATTCTTGGGGATCATTCCAGGCTCTGGAGTGGAGTGTTCTCTAGTAGGTATAGACTTTTGCATATTCCCCCTCTCCCCCAAATGATTCCCTTCTGCCCCATCTATTCCATCCTCCCTGCTCTTGTCCCAGTCTCACTCACCTCAGGCTTATCCCAGTTCTAGTCTCCTTGCCCAGTCTCCCCACTTATTTTCCCAGCTCCTCATCCCTAGTCCCCACTATAAGCCTTGCTGGTGCCCTAGGCATGGCTAACAGTATGAACCAAAGTAGGCCTTGTCAGGATAGTTAGGTACAGTAGAACCTCAGAATTACAAACATCTCAGGAATGGAGGTTGTTTTTAACTCTGAAATGTTCATAACTCTGAACAAAATGTTATAGTTTTCAAAAGTTCACAATTGAACATTGACTTAATGCAGGTTTGGAAATTTACTATGCAGAAGAAAAATGCTGCTTTTAATCATAATTTAAATGAAACAAGCACAGGAACAGGTTCCTTACCTTTGTCAAATCTTTTTAAAAAATAGTTTTTTTTAGTAGTTTACATTTAAATACAGTACTGTACAGTATTTGCTTTTTCACTTGGTCTCTGCTGCTGTCTGATTTGAGTTCTTCCAGTTCCAAATGAGGTGCGTGGTTGAATGGTCAGTTCCTAACGCTGAAGTGCTACCGTATCAGGTAACCAAGTACGCACGTTCCTGACTTGAGAGAATGGTACAGAGCACACACAGTTCTCAAGTAACTCCATGAATACATTCCTAAGAGATGGTACAGGAACACCCAGACCCCTTGTAGGAAATGACAAGACGATGGATGAGGATGTTTTGTTTGAGGTACAAGGGTGGCAACAGTTCTGGATTGTAATACATAACTTGTCTGTGTCTCTGTATAAAATGAGAAGTCATAGGAGTAGCAATTTGCACTAGCCTAGGGAATGGCGCTGTGTCAAGAGCTACTGCCTTGCTGCAGGCAGACATGGGTTAGTGTACCTGTAACTGTTGAGTTGGAGCACTAGAACCTTGGTTTGTCGACAATAAACCTGACCAAGCATCTTTCTTTGCCACTGAACTGAGCCTGCGGTCTTCATGAAAAACACTGAGGACTGCAGAATCAGCTAACTGCAGTCTCTGCTGGTGCAGCTAACACCAGTGCTCCATGAATAGCATGGGAGCAATGCACAAACACAACTCCCCCACCCCCTTGTCCAATCTGTTTCTCCCTGCTTTTGGCCTCTAGTTAAGTCTAGTCCATATTTGCCATCCCCACTGACTCCCAGTTCCAGTCTCCTTCCATGGCTTTTTGTCCAATGTCAGTGTACACACCCCCATCTCGGCCCAGCTAATCTTGGTTCTCCTCCCTGCCCCTGCTCAAGACTGGGGGATTAGGATGGGCCCATGACACACTTTCGCTTCACACAGATTATTCTGAGGAGGTTGGGTATTGGCATTAAACGCCCATTGACTAAATGGGTCAGTTCACCCCTCTTCAGAGGCCTTGCTTCAGGCTCTCTGCAGAATTATATGTTCAACTGAAGAAATGATCAGTGATGCCACATACTGTTGAGAACAGATGGAGAAATGCCTCCATTTAGCAAGCTAAGTAGCTCTTGTAGAAGGCTTTGTACTATTTAGCAGGACCTCTTGAATATCTTTTTGAACAAGACTTCTTTCTACTGTCTAGCTATGAAGCATCCATGCAGTTAAGTGAAGAGATTATAGGCTTGGGTGGAGTAGATGACAGTGATCCTGGGAGATTAGGTCGGAGTCTAGTGGAAGTGAAATTGGAGGTTTCATTGACAAGAGTCGGGAGAGTGGAGAACCAGTGCTGGGGCAATAAGTATGACTCTGGCCTGGTCCTGACTTATCTTTAGCAACAAGCTATCAATGAGTGAGACTGGTGGAAAAACGTAGAGGAGCCTGCCTGACCATGTCAGTATGGAACCTGGGCTGTGATCCCATAGAATTGCTGACACGTTGTTGGATTTTGCTGTGGAAAATATATCTGGCCACATCTGGGTGAAGAGACCACTCACAGTGATATGTAAACAAATTGATCAGGTGGTCTGCTAGGTTTTTCTGTATGCCTGACAGGTAAGATGTTTCAAGATCTATTGAACTGGCAATACAGAGCTCCCAAAGTAAAGTTGCTTCCTGACAGAGTGGAGTAAAGCAGGCTCCACCCTGCTTGTTGAGGTGAAACATTGCTACCGTGTTGTCTGAGGGGACTGACAGGCTGCTTCCTCTGATCTGAGATAAATACTTGGCACGCAAGTCTGTCAGCTTTCAGTTCTCTGACAGATGTGTAAAGCTAAGTCCTCTGAGGACCACAGACCCTGTGTTTGTATAGAAGCCAGGTGGGCTCCTCATCCCAGAGCCAAGCCTCCAGTTTGCTCTACAACAAGCCTGAAGTAATTCCCCATAAGAAACAAAATTTATTTAACAAAACATGACAAAGTGACAAGCAGAGCACAAGTTACGGGACACACCAGAATTTTCACCTCCATTAGCATTTACCAACGCAGGCTGGACAAGCAAGCATGACGCACCATGCCATCTCTCATACATGGATCATATCTGCACCCATTTATTCCAGTTGCCTTCATATGGGAACACTCTGCCCATTCTCAGAGTACAGTCTATGGTAGGCTCATAAAATATTGTTGGAGTCTCACTCAGTTTGGAGTCGGTTAGCTCTTCTTCAGGAACAGGTTGAGAGAAGAGAGATATTGCTGAGGGCTTTTTCATGCAGAATCTTCTGATGCAGCCAAGAGCTTCCAAGCCCTGTTGAAAAGTTGACATGTTTTAGCTTAAGAAGTTACACAGAAATGCTAAAACCCAGTAACACGCAGTAAGACTATTCTGTGTGACATCCTTCATAGATTGTTTCTCCAGATGCTTCAGAGAATTAAAAAAATAAGTGAACAGCCCTCGTCTCCACGAGAAATTGGTACTGCTATAGATTACAGCAATATAACTAAACCAATAATGTGAGCCCATGCTGCTGAGTGCATGCACCAGTTTAAGCTACTCTGCTCCTGAATCATGTGTCCACACAATGCAGCACTATACTGATAAAAGCATGCTGCACTCTGGGTGGGTATCCCAGGGGCTGACTGACACTGCTAGGCTCTGTGCATTCTGGGCAAGCCTGAGGCATAGTTGTGGCAATGGCATCAGGATCCTTGAACTTGCAACAAAAGCAAATTGCAAATGTAGCAGATAGTCAAGGGGCTAACTAGCATTTAAACTGAAGGGGAACATTCAGTCAGGCAACCCTGGAGCAGTGGACAATACAGCGTGGATAGCTTTGGGAGGACTAACTACCATAGATACATAAAATGGTGATGCCTCCCTGTGGCTCTTACACCACTATAGCTCTCACCAAATTAGAGTTAAGTCAATTCCATAGGTGATAGAATCAAAAATGTAGCATTGGAAGGGACCTCGAAAGGTCATCTAGTCCCCTGCACTGAGGCAGATTATCTAGACCATCCCCGACAGGTGTTTGTCTAACCTGTTTTTAAAACTTCCAGTGACAGATTCCACCACCTCCCTAGGTAACCTGTTCCAGTGCTGGACTACCCTGATAGTTAGGAAGTTTTTCCTAATGTCCAACCTAAATTTCCCTTGCTGCCATTTAAGCTCATTACTTCTTGTCCTGTCCTCAGTGATCATGCTCCTCTTTACAACAATGATTTACATGAAGACTTATGTCCCCCCTCAGTCTTCTCTTCTCCAGGCTAAACAAACCCATTTTTTCCAATCTTTCATCATAGGGCATGTTTGCTAGACCTTTGATCATTTTTATTGTTCTCCTCTGGACTTTCTCCAATTTGTCCACATCTCTCCTGAAGTGTAGTGCCCAGAACTAGACAAGGTACTCAAATTGAGGCCTTATCAGTGCTGACTAGAGTGGAAGAATTATTTCTGGTTTCTTGCTTACAACACTCCTGCTAATACATCCCAGAATTATGTTCACTTTTTTTGCAGCAGTGTTACATTGTTGATTCTCATTTAGTTTGTGATCTGCTAGAACTCTTTCTGCAGCACTCCTTCCTAGGCAGTCATTTCCTACTTTGTATTTATGCAACTGATTGTTCCTTCCTAAGTGGAGTACTTTACATTTGTCCTTACTGAACTTCATCCTATTTCCTTCAGACCATTTCTCCAGTTTTTCAAGATCATGTTGAATTCTAATCCTGTCCTCCAAAGCGCTTGCTACCTCTCCAGGTTGGAACTCCAGATCCCCAGCCAGCCAGCTGTACACCCACTTTATAATAGGTTTGTCTAGGCCAGTGGTTCTCAAACTTTTCGTGGGCCACTTGAAAATTGCCGAGGGTCTGGGCAGACCACTTAATGATCTTTCCAAATATTGTTTGTGCCATTAGCTAACTAATGTAAAGTGCTTTGGATAAAAGCGCTATATAAAAAAACCCTTAATAATAATAAAAGTTTTTTTTGTTCTTCAAAGAAAAGCATACAACTCATATTTTAATATCACTAGTCGTACCTTTCTAAAGCAGTGGATGTGCCCTCTCTCCCTCACTGAGGCTGGGAAGGAGGGGGGTCGCTCCCCCATCACAGCAGCCACAGAGTTGAGGCCGGGAAGGAGGAGGGTCTCTCCCTCTCTCCCCCACCACAGCAGCCAGAGCTGAGGCTGGGAAGGAGAGCTGTCTCTTTTGGCAGCCGCAGCCCTGGAACTGGGGAAAGTCGCCTCTTTCTCTGGCCACTGGAGCCCTGCAAGCCTCAAATTCCCCTCACTCCCCTCCCATCTACACCCTATTCCCCCCAAGGCTACCACCTCACTTGACATGTGCATCTTCTCCAGGGTCCAGGCTCCTAATTAGTGGAGCCACACCTGCATGGCTCCACTAATTAGCTGGGTGGCCCTTCATTCTCTCACGTGTGACCGCCCAGGCGTGCACCTGAGAGGAAATTATCCGCGGACCACTTGAATGGAGCTCGCGGACCACAGTCTGAGAACCTCTGGTCTAGGCTATGTGTCTCTAGTTTTTTTTTAATGAGACAGTCATGTGAGACAGGTGCAAAAGGCGAACCAAAAGCTTTTTTGATGAGATGTCTGTTGCATCAACCGCTGATTGAAATGCGGTTCTGGCCATCAGCTTACTCTCCTCAATAAGAGTCTGGAACTGATTTGTCTTGCCGTGACAGCTTTTCTACCGTTTGTGATCTTGGAATAGTTCAGATAGTCATACTTAGCCAATAGGACAGGATAGTTTGCTATTCTGAACAGAAGGCTAGTGGATGTGAAGACTTTCCTTCCCAACAAGTCTACATGTTTAGCGTCCTTGTCAGGGGGAGTGGATTTTGGATGGTGTCTAGATCAGGGTTTCTCAACCTGTGGGTTGGGACCCAAACTGGGTCACCAGAATGCTTCAAAGGATTGCTTGGAACTTCTGTGGCTCCTGTCCCATGACAAAGCAGCAGTTCTGGATACTGGAGATTCCGACCCAGGCCAGGCTTGACATTTCACACCAATAGGCTCATTTTAGAAGGCAATCCTAGTTGTGCAGTTGCTCCCAAGCACCACAATAATTCAAAGAACAGGCATGGCAAGGCACATTTCCTATCAACCCCACCAGGCAGCATGCCCCAGCCCTGGCCTAGATGAACCTGTTCAAGGGATGAGACGGGAATTCAGTCTCCACAGTCCATTCACAGTTGTTGGCTTCTCCCCTGGGACTCCCAACAAGGGAGTCTGTTACTGTGGTGTGGACAGGTGAGACCCTTTTGTAACACTCCAGTGGGACAGTCACACTAAACAGAGGCTGAAATAGGATAACGTTCAACATCTGATAAGAAATGTACCTGTAGTATCTCCAAGACAGAAACAGGCTGAAGAACCCCCACATAATGTTGCAGCAAGGTGTTTTCCATTATGCCGGGCTTTGTCATGATGTGATAGAGCACAGCTTCCATCATGCCCTTACACACTGGTTTATTCAGAGTCCCGTCCACGATTCGCCACGGCCTCCCAATGAAACAGACATTCTCACAGGCCCTGCAGAGGGACAGTAAGTTCCACTATGTCAGTTTTAAACATGAAAAATGCAAACTGCTTGCTACATAGAGGCGTCTCTTCCGTCTCCCTGCACTAGCAAAGCACCCATATGAGAAGCAAAAATAATAGCGCACTCATAGATCATCTTTCTGTGATTCTGTGCAAACACATTGGGCTGCAGCTCACTGTCCTTAATCCCTGCAGGGCTCTCCTGAAATAAATGTTCAACCCAGCTACCAGAGTCCCAGGGTCAGAAGTACTGCTTGCTAGGCATCCCCCCTTGCGAGTGATCTGGGAATGAGTTTGTCACAACAAAGCATCCTAGTCATGGCCAGTTTGCTGGTGAGTAACAGTGTTTTTAAGCTGGCAGTGGGCATGGGGACCGGTGCTAGTTTCTATTCAGCTTCCATGGTGGCTTGACCCCAGAGCTGAACTGAGTAAATAAATGTGTGCACGTTGGATGGAAATTTTACCTTAGGGCTCCTCCCACCACATTGCAGATGGTAAGTAATGTGTGTTTTCAGCAAGGGGCTTTAGTTCCATATTATGGTTTCTGCATAGCCCCAGTGGGAATGCTTAGGAAATGCATGAGCAGCAGCTCAGTCAGCATGCTCCCTGACTAGTTGGGAAAGGCAGCTAGCCTATTAACATAAACCATCTCAGTGCCAATCAAGCAGAAGTGCCCAGCTAACGTGCTTGTCTGTTTTTGCTGGAAGCACTGGCAAATACTGGGACAAGGCAGTGGGAGAGCTGGTTACTGTCAAGAGTTACTGGAGCAGTGGAAAAAACAAGTCCCTCATACCGCAAAATACACAGCAACCTCTAAACCAAGCTGCAAAGGGCAAAGAAAGAAGAGATTTGTCTCTTCCCCAGTGCACACACCTTTCCAGGTACCAACAGTCCCAACTGCCCTCCCCCCCTACCATTTTTGCAATGAAGTTGAGCTGACAATATAAAACTCTATAGCACATTAAAGATTATGGGGATAGTAACAAATAAACGAATAAAAACCCACCAGGTAGCCTACCTGATTAGATTGCTCATTCATATAATCTTTAATTCAATACAATCTGCATTTCTGATATATCTGGATCTGCTGCTGAAACCACGGGGCCAGAGTGTGTCACAGGATGCACTTCACATCCATGCCAAAAAATGATGCTAGCTTTTACTCTGCTCACGGGTCCAATTCAAGGAAACAGCTCTTTAATGCCCTACAAGGCTATACAAGAGCCTTCTCTCTGTGTTGTGTGTCAACAGCAGAGATCAGCCGAGGCACTGAGTCCCCTGATTTAACATCTTCGAGGTGACAGCCAGGTTCTTGACTGGAATCTACCACTCTGATATTGTTCTATTCCCTAGACCACTGGTTCTCAAAACTTTTGTGCTGGTGACCCCTTTCACATACCAAGCCTCTGAGTGCGACTTCCCCCTTATAAATAAAAAACATTTTTTAATATATTTAACACCATTAAAAATGCTGGAGGCAAAGAAGGCTGTGGGGTGGAGGTTGACAGCTCGCGACCCTCCTATGTAATAACCTCGCGACCCCCTCAGGGGTCCCAGCTCCCAGTTTGAGAATCCCTGCCCTTGACCCTCACTTGGGGAGCAGGGCCTAATGAGCATTAAGTTTATTTGAGTGTGGGGTGAGAGGATTACTTCTGTTCCTTAAGAACATAAGAATGGCCATACTGGGTCAGACCAAAGGTCCATCCAGCCCAGTATCCTGTCTGCTGAAAGTGGCCAATGCCAGGTGCCCCAGAGGGAGTGAACCTAACAGGTAATGATCAAGTGATCTCTCTCCTGCCATCCATCTCCACTATCTGACAAACAGAGGCTAGGGTTCCTATAAACATTAGGTTCCTTCTAGTGTTTATAATATGTTGGGGACTTTCAGAAGCGCCCATGACCCAGAGACATTTGGAATTGCCATGCTGAGGGGCAAGGAATCTGAAGTAACAAGAAGACGGAGGAGGACAGCAAGTCCCAGTCTCCAGAGTCCTTCCATACACTCTGGGTTCACCAAGGAATTGGAGACACATCTACACTAACACCAAACGCACACTTTCCACATCTGCTTTTGTAGTTGTTATTTTGCTAATATATTTTATTATATTATACATGACATTTTTCTAAATGATTGCATATATAAGCATGATATGCTTATTATTTAATGGTTCTACAGACTCCACTTTACTCACCTTTCCCGTACTGCCTGGGGTAGATGTGTCAAAGAATCTTCTGAAGAAAGATCAGAAAACATGTAATGAGCACCAGACCAAAAAAAAAGAGGACATACAGATTTTATATTAACTGCCATAAATCACTATTCACTATTAATGAAAAAGCAGTAACAGAGGTGTCTGTTTTCTGCTATAGCATGAAGCTATGAGGTTTGGGACTAGTGAATTTACAGGTATAAGCGTATAGCTTGCGAACTAGTCTATATCCCATATGACTAAAACTCCTATGCACCTTTAGAGACTTCAGAACTTTCCTGTGGGTGAGATGCATCATCAAGTGACAAGTTCAAAGCTGTATCTCTCGCTGTATGTTCAAAGCTAGGTATCTGCCCTTCCTCCTCATTAGCTGCAACACTAACATCTTCTGCAGTCTCTTGTTCTTCAGAATTGGCTTTATCCTGCTCTTTATCTTTATCCGTGACAGATTCTGGTCCGTGCACAGGGTGTTGCACATAGTGGCCTGTCTGCTCTCTGAAAAGACCCATTCCTTCATGTGCAACTAACACCCCTTTCACCTGCGTGGGCTCAGTTAAACTTGCATCAGGGGCTGCTTCAGTTGCTCCTTCTGAACAACTCTTTATGTCCTGATGGACTTCAGTGCCATCTTGAAGCCCACCATGTTGAGTCTTGAATCTTTTCCTTGAGGGTCCTTCATCACTGACAACAGGTCTTAAGACTTCGCCAGGCTGTCCCTCTTCCCTTGAAGATGCCACCCGTTCCTTTGGCTCTGGCTGCTGAGAGTTCTGCTGCAAATCCAAGTGAGTTATGGAGTCTTTGCCCTGCAGACCAGCACCACCACTTTTATTCTTCAGACACACTGAATACAACAGCCAGGGTTTGGCATATGTCATTGCAACCAATCGTACAGTGTTCCCTCCCACTTCTAACACCTGTTCCATCTTGAGGAGGTCCTGAAAAAGAAACAAGTTTTATCTTTAGGTAGCGCTGTGTTATACCAGTATGTATCAAAATTTCCTGGAATTCCCATTATTTGTAACCAGTTGCAGGAGTGCCTTGCCAAACCCTCAGTCCCTTTTCAACTCTCCTGCCCTATAGACTTAAAAAAGGGAATAGTTCCCTTGCTTAACTGCCTCTGAAACTACAGCAAAGATTTGAAATATTCCTGTGCACTTTAGAGACTGACCATGGTGCCCTAGGTGAGTGCAGTCACTCATCCAACTTTTTCATCTAGTGCCACCACATTTTCTGGTCTTCAGTGAGACAAACACAGGATGTACGAGGTGAGATGACCATTGGTTCTTGACTAGGAATCTCACTACTAAATTTATCACATAGAGGAAGTAATTCTGCTCACATTTGTTTCACATGGATTAGATGTCCTTCCTATTCAAAAAGAGTGCTATGGAGTTCACATATGTATGGTGATGGAGATGCAAACCAACCTGAATATATTGCTGTAAACTCCTGGTGCGTTCGGTGTCAGCTTCTTCATAGCAGTGGAACTGTTTGCCCAGCTCTGCCTTGTCAATCCCGAAGGAAGAGGATGCCTCAATAACATTACAGATCTCCAGGACAGCAGATACATCTTTGGAGCTATAGCCATAACACTCTGTACACTGGAGGACAAACTGATCTACATCGTAAGTGGCTTCCTGGACTTTTAGCAGCCTGGTAAAAGCATCAGGGAGGCAGGTGATTCCTACAGCCATGTTATCAACCACAGAAGGAACTGCAAAGTAAAACAGAATGAGTGTATTAGACTTGATGAAGACAAAATCTTCCTGTACTAATGTTACCATACATTGGATGACAGAAGGATCGAAAAATCCTTCCAGGCTCCTCTGACAACAGCCCTTAGACCCTTCAATTAAAAATATAGCTCAATGTTCCACATTCACCACTGCAAATTCCTTTTTTCTGTATGCCCTCCAAACTCGTGTATGAAATGGGCTGCAGAAAAGGAACCATCAAGTTGGCTTACAAAGGCTCTAACCCCAAGCCAGTATGAAATATCAGCGAAGGAGAGACTGGACTCTTGCAGTCTCTCTCTCTCTCTAGCTCTGGGTCACCTGAGAAATCCTGTAAATGAACAGATTTAAGAGTGTTCTGCTATGTCTTTGAAGGTGGTCAGTAAAATCACAACTGGAGAGTCTAGGGCAAAAAGACAGACTGGAGAAGTGACTCCTTTGGTAGAAATGAGTGACAGAACCCAATGCAGAGTAGAAAGCTATTGGCCAAGTCTGATAAAGAACATGGAATGGAAGGTCACACCACCATGAAGACACTAGAAAAGCTGGGTATAAATAGGGTGTACTCCTCTGTCTGAGTGGTTTTTGCCTTAACGAAAGGCTCTTTATTAGTTAGCTCCAAACTACACACTGTTTTCAAAAGTGACTTTTCTGGTCCAGGATGCTGGGGGTGGGGGAAGGACAGATATGACACCATTTTTAATTGATTCTTTGCTCCCACCTTCCTTTTTCTGGTGTTTATAGATAGCTCTATTGGGCACTGTGATGTAACACCTGCTCGCCTTTGATGGCCAAAGTCAGGTGTTAAAAAGGAACGGGAAAGTACTGCAATGAGCTGGCAACCTGACTGACCCATACAGGGATTGTATGGTAACAGGACTTCAGGAATGGGGGCTTTCAGTTTCTTGTTGTGACAGATGTGAACAGCATAGGCAGGGACAGCAGCAGGCCTTCCATTACAAACCAAGAAATCCTTCCTGGATACATCTGTCTTGAGCAAAGACCACTACCACTCTTGTAGTTAAGGCACTGGACCTGCACTTTGGCAGAGCTGAGAACTGAATCCAGATCCCGCGACTCCCTGTGCGACCGTGGGAAAAACTGCACTTTCTGCCTCAGAGTTCCCTGTCTGTAAAATGGAGATAAATTTTCCCTTTCTCCCACTCTTTGTCTGTCTTTCCTACTCAGGTTATCTCCTGTTTTGTGTTTGTGCAGCTCTGAGCTCAATGGGGTCCTGATCTTGGATGCAGCTTTTAGACACAGATATTAAACAATGAGTACAGCTGATGACAGGTCTCAAGAATTAGAGTTCTGAATATTATTAACATTTAGATTGCAGCAGTGTCTAAAGGCCACAGCCAGATCAGGTACCGTTGTGTTAGGTACTGTATAAAATACAAAATAAGCGAGAGTCCCTGCTCCAAAGAGCTTTTCAAGGAGATTGGCTCAGTCTCCTTACAGAAGAGGAAACTTGATGGTAACACAAAAGAGATTTTAAAATTAGGAAAGGGACTGATAGGTTCACCCAGTATCAGGCATGTTTGACTTAATGGACTGCACACAAAGAGGGATACACACAAGTTGCTAAATCACCAAGGAAGCTGATCAAAGTAAGGTGCATTAATAAAACTACATTAGAGTCAGAAGAATGAAATAGCCCAATAAGTAGTATGAGAAAACAAGAAGAATCAGATATTTGATAAGCATGAAAGGAGAGGATCCTGCTAGGAGACTGCATAAAAACACTGGCTCTATTCCCTTGAGTTTGCAAGCACAGAATGACATCCATTCAATTTGTTTTACTTGTTTACACACATACAGAAACTAACCTGAGGTACTGAGCCTCCCTGGCATTGGGGTACATCTCAGCTTGACCTTCACTTGGCAAGAATTGATCACGATATTGTCGTTGGGGTTCAGATTGCGCGTGCTGACGATTCCTGGTGCACAGTACCCTCTCATGAGTAAGTAATTGGTATGAGATGCTTGACGAGCTTTTACCTCTATTCTTCGTTTGTTTCCAGAGCTCTCATCCAAGTCATCATCTTCATCATAGTCATCCTCAAGACCATCTTTTGCCAAACTGCAGGAAATGTACTGTTAATCTTTTGCCACTTTCTTCCAAAACAAGAGACTTTTTTCCAATAACTTATTTCATTTAAACTAAATCAGTTAAAAGGATCGATGATGAACACACAACATTACAGTAATGCAACATTCCAGCTATGATTTTAACCACAATCAGGAAACTCAGAAATGAGGTTGCTGACCCAGTCAAATGTATGTATTACAATAAGGTCTTTCATTACATAACACCAAGAAAGATCACATTCTGCTCTGCAATCCAGGATGTTAGTCATTTTCAAAATACAGCCCATAGATGACTGCTTTGCTGTAGAGCTGTTCATAGTAGCCTGCGGAATGAATGCTTAGAACCAGAGAGTAAAAAGGAACTGCAAGAAAGCTTGGAAGAGGGACTCCTCTTTCTGTGAACTTTTAATCTGTAAATTCTTTAAAAACAGTCCCAATGCATCAGCTCCAACTATTGAACAGTCAGGCTACATGGTCATTTCATCAGCTACATTATGGAGCTTTGAGGCGCCTCCCCCCACAGAGGGCTAGATCTGTATCTAGTTTCCATTGTGTTCATCACTCCCTAGTTCCTTCACAGTATGCCTATGTATCCATATTCAGTTATTTGATTATATTCCTGGATTTATGCTGTATATTAATTATTTTATTAGCAACACTTAATGGCAGATCTCTCCTTTCCACTAGCTATCTGGTCTTGTCATTATTTCTTAGGTGTCCCATCATTTGGAGCCACAGCAATTGCATAGGGTAAATATCATGCAAGCAGTTTCTTTTCCACAAATCACAACATGAGTCTCCAGCAGAGCTGAAACCCACATACAAAACATAAAACCACCAACACATGGTAATTCCCTGAAATGGTTAGGTTGATACAATGGCGATGAGCATGTGCAATGGGCGCAGCTAGGCTACGCTGTCCTGCTCATCTCTGAAAACTGTGAAGAAATCTTTGGCAATTCTTTCTTCACCACAGGTATGTACTTTCAGGATAATGTGGAAGTTAAAACATGCCAGTGCTCAGATGAAAGACTAACAAGTGCTGTTAAATCTTCAGGATGCTCCCTGAAAACATCCAACATTGCCACTGGAAAGCATGTGCTGAAATGCAGAGCAGAATATTCCCATGTCTGTTGTCAATTTCATTCAGCAAGTTATACACAGCCCTTATTTGGATCAGAGCATTAGTGTTTACCTTTTGATGACGCCATTCTCCACCATAGTGCTGTCCACCACGATTATTTGGTCTGGGATCCTCACATCCACAGAAATAAGACCCAGAGAGAACAGGGAAAGAATTGCTACACAATGACCTCTGGGGCCATCCATAGGAAAAGCTAGCATGCCTGCTGAATCTTTGGCGCCTTGATCCTTGAATGAAAAGCTATCTGGTTCGTCTGATTTTCCAGTTTCCTTGAGCTTCTCTAGGAACTGGAAGGATTCTGTACAAATTGCACTGGGAAACCGCCATGTGAAGACTCTGGACACAAAAACAATTGAATGAAGATATACAGCGTTTGTATTACTGGGCAGAAATCCCCACAAAACAGCAACTCTCCACAAAAAAAAGAAACGCAGCAGTCTATGTTCCAGGCTGTAGTAAAGCATCCCAGTGCAAAGAAAAACCCTCCATTGGCCTAACAGCTCTTATGCTACCCTCTCCTTAATGCAGTTTCCAGCACAAGGGGCGTGGCTGGAAGAAAATAGGCTTAGTTCCCTACAATTCTCTGATGATCCCCCAGCTGCCATTTCGGCTATTCTAACCTAAGCCTGGGAACTAGATGAAGGCGCACATTTAAACCACCTTTACACCCTCAGCTCCTGCTGTGTGCTCCTTAGCCATAGCAGAGGATCTGGTCCCTCACTTCTAGTTTCTCATTGTTTCTATTCATTGTTAAGTAACAGAGTTATGTATTTTATCCTCTATGCAAAGCATGTTTGGATACATTACTGTGTTAGCTCTATACAGTACAGTAGACTTTGCTGGACACTTACCTGTAGTAGCTTTGAGATAGTTGATATGACATAGGCACAAAGGGCAAAGCCCGGCTTTTCTTTGGACCCAGGGTATGATTAACCCGGCGGCGATTGACCAAACTTCTCTTCTGACATTCTAAGAAAGCCTTCACAAGAATGTCATCCTTGTACCCACGGTACAGCCGAAAGGTCTGCAACACACACAGTTCAAATGCCAGATTAACAGCAAGGATACATTAATAAAATCCATATATTGCAGTCCAAATCAGAAACTCTTCAGCTCTGTAGAGCAATGTTAAATCCAAATCAGAACAGTGACTCAAGGCAAGTTAGACGGAGGGCAAAGTCATTCCTGTATGTCTAGATGCTGTTGTGGGGAGAAGCACTATAAATATGATAGTCATTACTGAGATACTGGAGTGAGCTTTATGGGTAGTGTCAGGTACTGACCTCATAAATACCAAGCATTAACTCTCTATTCTGTTGTGTTTTTTTCCAGAGACCTAGTCACTATCACAAATAACAAATTATTTTACGAGGTACGCTACTTATGGAGAAATTTATACCCAAATATAACAAAAGTTTCACTTGTTTGCTCAAGAGGCAAAACAAATTCCATTCAATTTACATGGCGGTTTGCGTGCATGCAGATCCTGGTAAGAACTAGGAAACCATTTATTTGGAATTAATAGCCTTGGTAATCAAGTCTGTATGAGTTGTTTATAAATTGTCAGTTACATTTTGAGTATGAAACCACAAATCAGAACTTACAGTTGAACGTAAGTTTAAGGACATACATACACGTTTACATTGCATTTACAGGGTTTCCTAGGAACCGAAACCAGTAAATTCCAGTGATGTGAACCAAATTCTATAGAACTTTGTAAACAGAGTGCCTGTTTGATATTTCAAAGGTAAGTATTGAGATCAGCTTCTGTTATGATTGCACATTTAAAATTCTTTTATCTGTTTTTCTCATTAAAAGTATCACAGCACTTTCAGTGCACTTCAGATGTTTGCGTAATTATCTATGTAGAAGTATGCCATGACAGACACAATCCCATGTAATATTTTTGGGAACCTCATTTTATTAAACTTATGAATGGTTTACATATGATTGTGTTCTTCTCCATGAAGGAGGGTTACCACAGTTCCCACAGGAACTAAAAACAGTGGGAGGAGATTAAGGTGAATCACTGAGACTAAACAACTCTAGAGAGGTACTACCCCCTGGGGAGGCTTGCATATACTGGTTCAAGATGGCTTTTAGGCAGTCTGGCTTGCTAGGGATATAACAGTGTAAGACATGGAGCTGTGCAGCCTTAAACTCTCCAATCAGAAGGGACTGGGACAAGGGTCCCCAGCCAAAGACAGGTGATGATAGGAGACTTGAGATCTGATTGGGAACTCCTGGAGTGGATCCCAGAGTGAAGGGGGAGAGAGAGAGAGAGAGGGAGGGAGGGAGGAAGGGGAATACAGGTGTAGTTATGCTGAAACAATTTCAAAGGTAAATACTGAGATCAGGTCCTGTTAGAATTCCAAATTTAAAAAAATCTTTATTTTTTTCATCATTAAAAGGATCACAGCATTTTCACTACTCAATGATCTTTATGGAATTATTTATGTAGAAGTATTCTGCAAGTTGAGAGCCATGAACCAGTCTTGAGCTTGGAGCGATGGAATGATGGAGGGAAGTGTTACCATTCTGAACCTGAGACATGTACATATTTGTTCAGTCTGCTCAAGTCTAAGATAGAAGAAAGAGGGTTTTTATCCTTCGAAATGAGGAAATACTAACAGTAGAAGCCGTTACCCCTGTACTCTGGAGGAACCTCCTTTACAGCTCTTAGATGAAGCAATGAGACCACACTGCTGATTGTAGTAGGTTCTTATGAGAAGGGTCCCTGAAGAGGGATGGGGAAACTATGGGCAATGATCTCTAAAATCCATCTGTTGGCTGTCAGGGCAGGCAACATCCAGTTGAATGGGATGAGGTGGCTTCCGAAGGTTATGTTCTCTCTAGACTGGGTTTGATGCAGCTCTCAATTATCTTATCAAATCTGCTGACTTGTCAAAGCAGCAGCGTGCATTGCCAGGGAAGAGGAAGGTTGGTGCCTCGTGTTGTATGGTGCATGCCTTTTGGCTCGCTATTTCATCTGTCTGGGCCACTAAGATGGTGTGTGCTGTCTCAGCCGTGGCTGGGCATGGTATGGCTTGCAGTATGAAGGAGAGGTGTAAGTCCCCAGAGAGTACAGGGAGCACTGGAGTCATTCAGTGAGTGAGGAGTGCTGTCCATCCTCTTGATGAACAGCTCTGTGCCCTCAAAGGACAAGTCCTCTATCATGGCCATGGGCTTTAAGAGGGAACAGAGGGAGCATTACAACTGCCCTGCCCTTTATGCCCTTATATGGGAGCATGCAGTAGTACCAGACACGTGTGGCCCCACTGGACACTGCTAGTCACAAAGATCAGGTTGTGTGTCCAGGAAGTGCATGAGCACCTACAGTGGGATCCACTCTGACAAACTTGAAGAACTTTGTTATTTCCATCACAACGTGTTGCAGAAAAAGTGAAATAAAACCAAAATTGTGTGGTACCTGAAATGACTGGCAGGACTTCATTTGATTATCTGAGAGTGCCAAAGTACTCTGAATCAGGTTCTGGAGCACTAGGAAGTGAATATCACAGATACTGAAAGAAAACAATCGCATTACATTATTCAAGACATTCTGAGCATGAAGCGCCCCATCGTTAAATGAACGCAGTAATATTTAAATTGAGTATTTGCCTGTAATGTTTGCATATGCGCACACACACATACAGTTTGTCACAATGTTGCTACATCTGAATTCCTAACGAAATGCGGACATTTCCCTATGTGCTACACTTTGTTTTTTCAAGAACTTTATATCAGGCCAGGATAGTTGGATCATAGCTCCTCCCAATCAGCCCATGGAGACAGAACTCTCTGTGTTTTTGATGACATCACATTAGCTATCTCCCATCCTTCATTTGGCTGATTCAGAAGCCATACGCATAACAAAAACAGACTGACACTATACTTTAACAAACATAACACTTCAGTGAGCTTTTTTAATGACTCACAATAAACAATGGGTACCAACATTCCTAGAGGGTCTGGATTGTTATAGATCTTGAATGAGAATTACAGGTAGAGAAAGCTTCCCCTTCTCTCTTCTATACGTGTTCAGAAGCTTGGGACCTTCCAAGACAGTTTGCAGCCTAATAATACAGGTGGAATTAGTGCTAACTGCTGCCTATAAAACCCTTCTGCCAAAGGCCACAGCTGCAGAAGTAGGCACTCCTCGTCTCTAGTGTTTTACAAACAAGAAGGAATGTAATACTACTTATGACTCCATTCCTTAGACTAGGTGGAGAAGATTAATTTGGGGATAGACCCGGGACTAATTAGCTGAATTTAAGAAACAGAGAATGTAAGATGAATATCCAGAAAAGGCTTCCTGAGAATGAACCTAAAGGCTGTGGAACTGTCTCCTGCTGCTTGGCAGCCAGAAAACTAAACTGGACAAAACTCTGGTAAGCGTATAATAGAGGAAATTCTGCTCTGGCAGGAAGATGGGGTGGTCTGATACCATGGTCACGAGCACACTTATAAACACCTCATGTCATCGTGGAAGCTTAAGCTGGTAAAGCTGGCAGTGGGAGCACACCACACCTGTGCTCCATGATCTGTGCTGGCTGCCCGCTGATTTCAGGATAGAATTGAAATTGCTAGTTTTGACCAACACAGCCCTAAATGGTTTGGAACCCAACTTATTTGATACGTTGCCTCTCTCCTCAAGACATACCGCTGCAGCTGTAATCAGTGAAGGTAGGGGGAGGGATAGCTCAGTAAGCATTGGCCCGCTAAACCCAGGATTGTGAGTTCAGTCCTTGAGGGGACAATTTAGGGATCTGGGGCAAAAAATCTGTCTGGAGATTGGTCCTGCTTTGAGCAGGGGGTTGGACTAGCTGACCTCCTGAGGTCTCTTTCAACCCTGGTATTCTATGATTCTATGATTCATACTTCAGTTGGATTCCCATAGATCAAACTTCATTGCACCGTGACTCCCTTCTGACAACAAAAATTACCACATGACCCCAGGAAGGGGGGTGGGGGGGGACTGAGGTTGCTGAAGCCCTGCTGCCCTGTGTGGGGCAGGCCAAAGCCAACGCGTGAGCCCCACTGCCCAGGGCTGAAGCTGTTGGGCTTCTGCCCTAGGCAGTGGGGCTCAGGCTTTGGCCAGGCCCCAGCCAGTCTAAGCCAGCCCTGGTGACCCCATTAAAATGGGGTCCCAACCCACTCTGGGGTTCTAACCCACTTTATGAGAACTGCCGGAATAGATTTTAAAAAGAGTGGGAGTGGATGGTAAACTGATCTCTGTGTGAGGCCCTCAGCTTTGGAACCAGCTTGCCTCTTGGTCTGAAACTGCTTGGACCTGACTGAGTTGCAGGGCATGCTGTGAATCCATCTGTTTACTAAAGCTTTTGGAGAGGAAGGGGTTGATGGGGAATTGGTGAAAGGCTTTGTTGGCTGTTAGTTTTAGAATCCTCTCTGTAGCCTACGTCAAAAGTGCCTATAGCCTTAACACAACCAACTTAACTCCCAAGCTCTAACGGAAAAGCCCTATAACTCCCCCTCACCTGTTGAGAACATCTTGTTTGATGCTTTGATTTGCTTCATCTCCAATGGCCAAAACTCTGAACCTGATTAAGAGAGAGTAAAAAGGGAACATTTAATACAGAAAATGGTATGCCCTGTATCACACACAGAGCCTCTGATTTTATATTAACCCTTGAAATGCTGAAGGCTGATATTTATCATTGTGAATCTTGACACACAACCTGCTAAAACAATGTTGGGGAACCACCTGTCCTAGCAGACCTCAGCAGAGATGCCAAGGACTGAAAGAGATGTGGAGATGAATTCCCCTGTCTCTGTTTGTCCACATCCAGACTGAAGTACATAGGGAGAAAGCAGCCTGGAGCCACTGTCTATGCTGTGGATGCAAAATACTTCAGGGCTGGTGTGTGGAAAGAGAGAGAATTTTTGTATTAGAGAGGGAAGGCATCTGCTCTTATCCCCTGATGTGAAGGAGTGGAAGGGACTTAAATGTCCTTTGGTGCTAGGATGTCTAGTTCCCAGTCCCAGTGTATTCTGCAGATGTGCAGTTGCTCTCAAAGTCAGGGAAGTTAATGAGGTGACTAACTTTGGGACACCAAGAGGATAAGGCCAACATTTTCATGCTTGGCTACTTAAATTCCCCATCTGTAGATGGGCACACTGATACTTATCTTCCCTTGGAAAGTGCTCTGCAATCTATGCATGAAAAGTGCCATATAAGTACTAAGTATGATTATTACAGCAACTAGAGATGTGATGTGTCCACTCTTTTAGGAATCAACATTAATAGTTCATTTTTATTTAATGGAGACACCAACCACAAATCCCAGTGTAAAATCATGCCACCTAATTTGTGCAAAACAGTGAGTGGTTTGCGACAGTTATCCATTACCGTCACACAGGGTACATCTAAGTACTCAAAATGTTTTCTCTAATAGAAAAGTTAAAGATATGAACGACATTAATGAAAACTATAACAAAAATTTTCAATATAAAATGCAGATTAATATCTGGTGAACTGATGAGAGTAATTAAAACGTAGAATCGTTATTTCAGAAGTGTATGTTAAATGAACAACTTTTCATTGAAAACTGAAAATTTTTTGATACCATGATTCCCGGTGCTCTCAAAAAGTCTGAAATTCTTGACAGCAGACTCTATATCTGGTCCTGATCTCATCTTTGCGTCTGACATGAGAACATCTTAAGTAAAATACCTGCCATACAGCTCCTGCAATGTATCTGGAATTTCGAGTTTGGGATTCCCAAGGGTTGAACTGAATTTCTCTTTAAGTCTCTCCACAAAGTCTTTAAACTCTTTTGCACACACCTTTCAAAACAAGAGATTGAAATATTAAACACTTAACAGGTATGTTTCCTACAGCGCAAAGGGGCAGTGAGACTTCCCTATTTTATATTCATAACTGGAAGACCCATTGCAAATGGCTACAGTTTATGGATTAGCAAGTAGGGGAAGCAGCACAGTAAATGAGCCAGGATAATGTGTCATGAAATGTACTCTGTACCTTTATTTATTTAACAAATGCTGTTTCATAGTTATGAGTAACCAAATAACATATGAAGTATCCAATCAAAAGTGTATTCTGTAAAAACAATGCTATCTCATTACCAGTATGACAGCTTTCTTAGAAGAGCCCTGATTTAAACCTCATCTGGTTGGAGATTTTTCTGTGTACCAGCCATGTTGCACAGATTATCAGACTGTGAATTTGTGAGGTTCCACTATTTGTCTCTTCAAACAAATCATGTTTGGCTTCTAAAAGCATTGCTGGAAAGAACCCTAGTATATTGCAGGGGATGGCTGGTCCAGAGATCCCATTGGGAACATTCCATTTGGTTCCAGAGAAAGAAAGAAACAGGAAGAGAAATGGAAGAAAGAGGGAAACAAAACAGTAACAGCTGGAGGCAAAGAAATGTGAAAACAACAGAGATTAGACACTCATCCCTCCCCCTTCTCTTTGTTATAAAGGCTGACACTAGAAACTAAGCTCACAGTTTGCTGAAAAAGGAAGTTTTTCCTTTGCAGTTTTTCCCTGTGAGGTTTTTCTACTCCTTAACATCTACTTTGTTTTTTCTTTCCTGTGCTGTCTGTGAACACAGCAAGGGACAAAGTGCAAGTGCAAGAAAGGTGGTATTCTCTTCTAAAGGCTGATACTGCACTCTGGTGGCACAGTCAGGTCAGCAGGCTTTTAGGTTACGAGTCTCAGTGCTATTTAACAAGCATATACTGGGAGCACAAGCATCAGAAAATCCTCTCCATTCTCTTTAGCATGCAGGTCACATGCCGGGTGTAGCTCACAACCAGAAGCAGCAGGGCACTCTGGTTACTTTAGATGCTGGCTGCCCACGTTCCAATAGGCAAATCAGGCCTTTTGGTGATGTCAGGTCAGGATGAGTCATGGGGACGACATTGCCAACATCTCATTTACATCTACAGGATCTATAATTCCAGCATGCTGGGGAACGGGGAGAGAGAGACTAAATTATTATGCTGGGAAGCAGAAAGAGAGGAAATTTTGACTAAGTAAATACTACAGGCAGCAGGTGCAGAGTGCTTCACCAATGACCCACCCCTCCAGCCTAACTGCTGTGCTTTGCAGGCTGCTCCAAAATTTGTCAAGGTCCTGGACTGAGTCTGGGAATAGCTCCCATGTCAACTAGATAAAAAGAAGTTCAGCCACCTCTGCAATGCTTCCAAGGGTCTCACCCAGGCTAGAAGAGAAAGATGGCACTTTCTTGTGCAGCTTGAGGAGAGCTAGTGGCTGAATTTCACATAGAAATACTCTGGCCATGGCCCTCAGTGCTGAGAGGTGGCTGGGTTGCCCTTTTTGTTAATCAAGTGAACTCATGTCCAGCACTGCACCCATCCTCCATCATCCCAGCTCTCATCTCTCCCAGCCACTCTCTAGCTGAGCATCAGAACACAGTCAGCACTGCCAGCCTTGTAAGCAGATTGTCTCATGCTGCTTGCCTGCCTACCACCACCCCAGGCCTCCTTTCAGGATTTTCTGCTGTCAGCCTCCAGCTAGTTCCTTGGATACCTGGTCTTGTCTCATGCCAGACCATGTTGCCTCCCTTCTGACTTCTAGCCAGAGTATTCAGACAATAAGTATATCAGGAAATCCAGGAGGCACCAGAAATGCAAGACAGAGAAAGAGGGAGGCAGAACACTCTAGGGGAGAGCTGATTCCCAAAGTTGTAGCATGGGCTTGGCTGAGAACTATTCCTCATCTCTTGGCCTGCAACACCCATTAGCCTCACTCCACAACCTTTAGGAATCAGCTGGTCACCACACCAGCAGCCCCATAGCTAAGGGTTAAAACAGCCTAGCCACTTGCAAAGCACAGCAGCTGGGCTTGGTGTGGCTGGTCCATTAAGAGAAAAAAAATCAAAGAGGCAATTGTTGTTTTAGCCATGTTCACCTCCCACTCTGTACTGTAGGGGTTCCACTGGGAGCTAATCCTTTGATAAACAAAAGGAATGGCCAGATAACAGTGGAGCTAGTTGGGAATTTTCCAACAAAACATGTTTTTCTATAATTAAATGCTAACTAGTCAAAACCCAAACTGCAGAAAAGGCTGGATTCAACATATCTCGTGATTTGAAATACATTTTGAAAAAAGTGTTGAACTAGTCTAAAAGTCCCATTTTGACATTTTCAAAATGAGAAGTTTCATTTCTTGATTCAAAATGACTTTGTTTAAAAATGTTTAATTTATACTACAAAAGGTAACAAAGGAGGTGAAATGAAAACAAAAATGCACTGATTGGCCCAATCTGAACATATTTTTAGTATCAATTTGCAAAAGGGAAAAAAAGTTTGAAATTGACTTTTCATCTCAATTTGGAAAAAATTTCAAATTTTTAAAAATTATCATGGGATGGGTAAACTGTTTCCCACACAGCTCTACATAACCAGTAACGAGACTGGTGGGGAAGATTTGGGGCAGCTGACACCAAATGGATAATCTGTGGAAGCACAAACTGGTTTAAGAAAAACTAGCTTTGAGGATAGCTTGATGGTACAGATCTGTATGCTAGGCATCCAAGGGTAAAAGCAGGCTCTCCTGCTGCACAGAAGTGCTGCTTTCTTGCTATTTGGAATGCTAACCATGTCTATCTAACTCCCAGAATAGCAGCGATGTGGAGCATGAGTCTGTTTTTAGGAGGTTGACAGCACAAAGGGAAGAGACAAGAGGTGAATCATAGGAATCCATATACAGTTCCATGGAAATGTTATGTTAACCACTCTGTCTCCTTTTAGAATACCTTTCCTCCTACCTGTGGGTCTTGGTAGTTATCTTCCCTCTTCATGAAATCCTCAATAAGAGATTTATCTTGGTAAACTTCAGCAAGGCAAACTCTGCAACAAATAAGTGTAAAAGTGTTCACAAGTCAGTGTGGGTCACAATTCACAACTCGGTGCATCAGAAAACATGCACATAACCGCTTATTTGGTTTGTCATTTCTATGCACCCTGGAGTACAGTATCGACGCTGCTGACTGAGAAAGTCTGCCTACTGGATCACACACATGCCAACGTCTTCAGTGCAACTAACCCCAACAATCATATCTTCATCTAAGACCTAAGTTCACTTTTGTAGGAGAAGCTTCTCCATAATGTGAGCATGCTACCATATAAGAATAAGGTAACTGGCATAATAGGATCCCATCACCTCCTCATCTCTTGGGAAAGAAAAGGGAGAGAAAAGTAGATCTCTGTCTGGATGGGAGGAGCGATGGAGTCTGAAATGATGCATGTCTCTAGAAATCTAGTTGTAGCTCTGTCAGTCCCATGATATTAGAGAGACAAGGTGGGTGACGTAATATCTTTAACTGGACCAGTGTTTGTTGGTGAGAGAGACAATCTTTCACGTTTACACACAGCTCTTCTTCAGAGCTGGGAAATGTACTCAGAGGGTCACAGCTAAATAAAAGGTGTAACAGACTGTTTAGTGTAAATAGCTAACGGACCTGAAGAAGAGCTCTGTGTAAGCTCGAAAGCTTGTCTCTCTCACCAACAGAAGTTGCTATAATTACAGCTATTACCTCACCCACCTTGTCTGTCTACTGTCTAGTTCATCTGAGACTTAGGACACTCAGGAAACACGCTTGCTAGAGAAAGATGTAATTATGAATAAATGAGGTTTTCTTGTGATATTTCATTATTTTAGCAGAGCACATTTGTCCTTCTGGCATGTCCCTATATCCCAATGACAATTAGTTTCAAAAGATCCTGAAGTGCAATCAATAATACCCTAGAATGCAGGTAAACTGGACTAGCTGATCTGTACATGTTAAAAGTTCTCTAGCCAGTCCTACATCTGAACTTCAGCAAAAGTTACCGGTACATCTGGTGGGTCTGTCTTCCTTATTGTTACTACTTTCTATTTGCTAGCTGAAGACAAGTGTCAGAGTTCAGAACCTCAGCCATTTTTGAGTCATTAATTTCATCCCCCCTGTTTAGTAACGGAACGACTTCCTTCATTTCCCTTGATATTTTCATAAAAAGCCTTTAAAATAAGTTTTATTTATTTTTCAGAAACAAGAATTGTCAAATGGAAGATGTTGCAGAGACAATTCAGTGTAATTATAAGAATACCACACATGTATACTTATTACTATGCATAACTGATCTGCTGTTACACACCAACAGAAGCAGCCAAAGAGGGAATCTCATCTATCAACTGTAGATGAGATTTCTGAGCATTATACGATTTTGATAATGGGAGATATGAATGCAAAGGTTGGTAGCAGACATGGTACACAAATGAATAATGTTGGCCCACACAGGATTGGAACAGCAACTGATAATGCGTAAAGGTTAAGAACTTGCTATGAGATGCTCACAAGGTTACATGGAGTTCATCAGATGGTTAAATCAAAAACCAGATTAATCACATCATCACCAGTAAAAGGCACAGACCATCACTGATGAATGTTAGAGTTTATAGAAATGCTAAGCGTGGCACTGGTCATGAACTACTAATGGGAAAGATGAAGATTAAGTTGAAGTCCAAGAAAGAGAGGGGTGCAACTGGAGCAAAATTTGATCGTGATAAGTTAAAGGATAGCTCTGTGAGGGAGGTATAAAAAGTGACGCTTGGAGTACATTTCAGGTCATTAATCTGATGATGATGAAGACATCTCACTACAGGCCAGATAGGAAATATTCAAGGAAGTAATAGAAAACAGTGGAGGAAGTTCATGGGAAGTTATCGTACTAGTGGCAGACATGTGAATTAAATTACTTTCCTCTTTGCTACCTTGAAACATTGGTGTAGGCGATTTGGAAAAAATGCCAAGACAACAAAGCGGCTGTATCTTGGAAAAGAGACAACAGATAAAGTGTCGACATACAGTGGTGGTGAAGTCATAGAAAAAAGTAAATCTTAAGTGTACCTAGGAAGCTTGGTCAGTGCCAATGTTTCCATTGATGATGAAGTTAAAATTATGTTGTTTTAGCTACAAGTGCTGCACAGAAATTGATAAAATTATGGGCTGATAAAAACATTACATTTGGAACCAGAGTGAAAATTTATCAAACCAGTATACTAACAAAACTACTCTACAGTCTGGAAGCAGCTGCATTAAAAACAGGAGGCTGGAGGCAGCAGAGATGAGAATACTCTGAAAGGTGGGAGGTGTAAAGCTGAATGCTTTTAAGACAAATGAAGTTAGAAGGAAAGCAGAATGGGAAATCCAGGTACAGGACTGCATGCAGTTGAAAAGATTACAATGGTAAGGACGCTGAAGAAGACAAACAGATGATACAGTGCCAAAGAAAATAATGCAAAACAACAAAGGCCAGTATGACCGAATAGGTGGAGGGACATTGTACGCAGGGACATGACCAGGCTGGGTTTCATGGAGGAACAAGCCAGGGCTAGGAATGAATGGTGATGCTGTATTGCTCCCTGTGTCTGCAAAGGCACTTGGAGATAAAAAGATTTATTCTAGGCAGAGCAGGTAGTGTCACCTATTAAGATTACCTGATTTCCCATCATAAAACCCTTATAGCTTTGCCAAACTTTAAGCTCAAGCTGAATTTTTTTTTTTTTTAAAGTTTCAGTCACAACTGCTCACCTGTTTCTGAATGAAGTTAGGGAAAAATGTTTTGTTATGATAAAATTCTGGTGACCTTCAATTTGAGACGCTCTAGAGGCTCTGGCATAGGGACTTGAAATTCAGCAGGGAGTGGCCTCTGTGTCAGAGAGGTACCTTTTGCCATGACCATGAAAATAGACCCACATTTGGCCAAGTTACAAGCCTTTGAAAAATTTCAGTTTGCACATACTCAGTGGAGACTTGGGAGTTTCATGACAGTTTTTTGAAGATTCCATACACTGAGTATGCTCCAGCCTAGGGCTGAAGGGGCCAAGCAGGACTTTCCCTGCAATTGCTGGTCCTAGCTACTCTGAGGCCAGGATGGGGCACTGCAATTGAGAGCAGGAAAACTCTCTCTTGTGGTCTCAATGCTCCCCTGGCTGGCACCCAGGCTTGTAGAGAAGGAAGACAGCTGACAGACACTAATGCAGAAGGAACAAAAGCCAGGGGTTGGGGTGGGGAGGAGAGCGGGAGAAGGGAACAGGACAGGACCAAGGACTGGGATTGCCTAGGCAGGGGGACAGGAGCCAGCAGGAATACAGAGACTGAGCAGGGAGACTGGGCAAGGAATCAGACATGGGGAGAAGAGGAGACAGATCTAATGACAAAAAAGGGGTATGGGGGAGAGCTATGTCTAGCTGGGGAAAAAGACAAGGAGCTAGGAACAGGGTAGACCGTGACAAACCTGGCCAGAATGAAGGTGGGGAGACAAACTGGATAATAAGCCCAGAGAGGAAGACTGGGACTGGGAACCACTGGGGGTATGGGAAAAGAGGGACTCAGACTGAGAGTGGAGATTAGGACTGGGATGAGAAATTTGAGGAGTGGAGACTTGCACTGCCTAAGCAAGGAGACAGGGATGAGAAGGAGACAGGACTGGAACAGAGACAGGTTGGAGGAGATGGGATAGAAGGGGTCATGTCTGAGGGTGAATAGGCAGAAATGTCTGAGTCCACTAAAGCACACTCCTGTCCAGTGTCTGCAATCGAACCTAGTATTCCTGAGTCTGACCATTCTTCTGCTGTCAGCAAATATCTATGAAACCCATTGGCAAAGTGACCAACCCCTTCTCTAGTACTTGTTCACAGAGACTGACAACCTACTTCTGCTATCAGTTAATCTGTTAGCTCAGGTAGCAGAGGCCCATGGATTGGAACCTGGTTCCAGATTCCAATCCTGCTGATGACCCATGTGGGTGAGTCCATATGATGCCATATAACAGAATTTGTTTTCTGTGTGTAGTACGTATCACACCCCCCCAAAAAAATTCAGAAACAGATGTCAGGAAAGTCTGTACCTAGTTTAAAGTAAAAGTTAAAGTGCCCTAGAACATGACCCAGGCTACAGTAACTTTAATGAGTAAGTCTATGGAACTCAGAAGTGATATGGCGGGACCAAGAATCCCTTCATCCCAAACTCTGACTCCACTATGAGTGGTGCACCTGCCTCTCCTTCAGGATTCACAGATCACGTAGCATTCCAGACTAACTTGTAGAGAGATGCTGAAAGAGGGACACTGGAGATCTGTATTAATATGTTGGAGGAGGACAAAAAGGCAGGAACCAGGTATGGTGGAATGAAATCCTTAACTTCACTTCATAAGAATTTAGAAAGACAAATGAAAAAACTCACTTACTTATAATTAAGATAGGTTTGTGGATTTTTGACAATGTAGCGAGCTCTTCGTCCAACAGAAAGAGAAGTTTTATCTAAAGATTCTTCAAAGCTGGCATGCATGATATCTCGGACAACCTGCCATGGAACAAACGGTCCTTTCACCTGGATCAAATACAAAAAAAAAGTCAAAGCTCAGCTGACTTTGACCTGCAGGTATGCAAGTTACGGCTGGCACTAGCAACAACCACTAGAAAAAAGGCTGCGATCCTTTCCCACATGCCCCTCCACACACATTTATAACTCTCAAAGACATTCATCTTTGCTGCTGGGATTTCCCGTTTGCTCTGTTCCTAAAAGTGAAATCTGGTCTGGAAATTTTGAGCACAACCCCTTCAGCCATTTGTGAGCTATGGAAGGGTACAATAGTTTACTTTCTCCCACTTAAAGTACAGGCTAGGACTATAAAATATATCATAAGAGGGGCTAGTAGCACTTCCTATTAAGATCACTCCATATTACTTCTTGTACGACTCAGTTTTCAGTTGCTTATAACTCTGCCACTTTGTTTCAGCTGAAATTTTCAATGCTGGGTGTTTGCCTTTGGGGGGAAATTTCAGCCAAAATCATTTAGCTGTTTCTGGGAACGAGTCTGGAGAAAAACAGGTTGTTTTGCCCACGTTAAAGAATTTTGCTCACCTCTTCTTTGAAGAGCTCTAGCATGCCCATTCTTTGGAGCAGTGACTTGAAATATGGCAGGGGGTGACTACTGCACCAGAGAAATGTCTTTTCCTGGCCTGTAAAAATCCACCCACATTTATCTAAGTTACAAGGCTCTGAAAAATTGCAATTTGCACACTTGAGGGATTTTAGCTGCTAAAATCCCCAAAGATCTCATCTGCACTGAGCATGCTCCTGCCCAGAGCTGAGAAGGACTCTCTCTGAAACTGGAGCTCTGAATGCTGCAAGTTATGCCAAGTCTGGTCACCTGAAATGAAAACAAGGAGTATCTCTCTCCTGTGCTCTCCATGGCTGAGCTCAGGCAGAGTTGAAGAGGAAACTGTCTGATTTGAATGCAGAGGGGACAAGAGCCAGACCTGTGGAAGGAATGGATGAGTAAACCAAGATAAGGAGCCTTTGAGGGGGGGAAAGGGGGGAATTGTATATCAGTACAAACCAAAACTTTGTTTAATGACAGCTAAAGTTGCTTCAGGACACATCCCATCCACCCATACTACAGAAGCATGGGAATAAGAAACTAAGGAAAACTTCCTGAATTCCTTTCTACCTTCACCTCACTTGCAATTCTGTCAGTAACAACCTTCCACTTACATCTGAAACACATTACGATAAGCAATATATACCTCGAACGACATCCAACTCATGAGTTAACATAAAATCTTGTTAGACCTCATACTCTCATCTCAGATTGGCACAGCCGACTGGCACACATCCTATTCACTTGGGAAATTATCCCCCCGTAACACTGAAGACTCATCACTAAGTTTTTTTGTGTTGAAAGTTTTAGCATTGGCCCCATCATCATATACTACAAAAAGAAAATAATTTCATAATGCTTTTCAAGAGAGATCCCAAAAAAAGGTAAGAATGCAGAATATTTTATCTTATGGTGCTTTTTGGTACAGCCATAGCTAAGCTCAGATTTCCCCGTCAAGTACCGTAGAAAATTCAAACTGCTTTACAAACTACAATCAGCATTTCAGATTAAGCCTACAATTCAAACCACACGATACTTCGGAAACCTTTGTCACCTCCATGAACATAGACGTTTCTAATCTAATTGTGGTATTGCTTCCACTCCCCCGTAAAACAGAGGGATCTGGCAATGCCAATGGTATACTAGCACTACTGCGCACACATTCAGTAGAGAAGTGAGAAGAAGCGAGCACCTTTGTGTTTAGCACATTACTGGCGATTCGACATAGCATGAGCAGGCTGTCTTCCTGCACAGTCCAGGTGACACGTAGGCGCGTCATTCTCAGCAGGGCGCTCTGGTCAGCCTCATCATGGTAGCGCAACTTTTTATTTTTTTCTACAGTCTCCTCTAAACACAAACCCAAAGAGAGACCATTATTCTAACAGTGTTTCTAGCAAGGCCTTTATTCTTATTGATTTGTTTTGCTAATAGCTAGCGGCTCCAGCTGAGACTGGAGGCTCATTGTGCCAAGTACAGTATAAACATAGTCCTGGTGCTGAACAGTTTACAGTCTAAACAGGCAAGATAGACAAAAGATGGGAAAATGAAAGCACTCCTCTTGTTTTATAGGCAGAGAATTGAGGCACAGAGGGACTAAGTGACTTAGTCTGCGCAGTGTTTCTGCCTGCTCCCGATACATGACTTCTATTATTCATTATTTGAGGTAGTGCCCACCATGTGCAAGGTGCTCAGGAAAGTGTCCCCTTCCCAGAAGCTCAAACTGAGAATCTGATTGAACATCTAATTGTAAATAATTTGTCTGACAAAGTTAACAATTTCAGTGATGAAGGGCCTCATGGCATCCATCTCTAGATGATGATTAATTCTTGGCACTGCCACTGACCTGCTCTGTGACCTTGGACAAGTCTCTTGCCCGGTCCATGCCTGTTTCCCCATCCTTGATGATAAACTCTTTGAGACAGAAATTGTCTTTTACTATGTGTGTGTAGAATGCCTAGCAGAATGGGACCCTGACCTCACTTGGGATCTGTAAGTGTTCCCGTAACATACACAACAGTAATAAGGGGGGCAGGGGGTGAGTGAAGGATGACAAAAGGGAGGAAGGTTGAGGGGTTTTAGACAATGATACTGAGATTAGCATTGTTGGGGTGAAGAAATGCTATTTCACAGTGCCAGTGTTTTGGAAAAATATTGGCAAGATGATGAGTAGAGAAGAGGTGAAAGAGGACAAGGGAGAAGTAGTCAGCAGGATTAGAAAGGAAGAGCAAATCAATCTAATGTTGCGAGTCAGCACAGTCTGGTGGCCTTTTCCAAAGGGCTCAACAAAGCACCAACAGCGATGGGAAAAACTATGGCTGGGAATCCAAGGGGTGGACAGCTGTCTCATTAGCATAGGACACAGGAAAGCTGAAAGTAGAGACCAAGGAGCTAATAAGGGGAGGGATGTCAGGTGCAAAGGTGGGGGCTGAATGCAGCAGAGAAGCCAGAACATGAGATATTGAAAAAGGAAGTGATGGTTGGAGAGGGAGAATTCAGAGATGGAGACATCAGCAAGAGAGGTTATTAAAGACCAGAAGTGCAAGAAAATAATGAGAGAGTGGAAGAGACACCCCAAAACTATCAAAGTAGGATGTTGAGAGGAAATGAGAGGTAATGAAGTCAGACTGATCAGCACTATGAAATTAAAATTGTTCCTGAGAAGGGTATGAGATAGAGAGCCAGGCAGCAATCAGCAAGAGGAGATGGGGACTAAGTTCCCTTTTAGCTGCCTGGCCACGCAGCAGGCTATCAAGGGCCACACAGGCATGCAGCCATAGGGCCTGGACTGGAGAGATGGCTCTCCCTGGCCCCGGGATGCTGCAGTGAGAGAGGGCTGGGAGAAGTCCTCTCTCACTGCTGCAGCCCCAGGGCAGCCTGCACCCCAAACCTCTCATCCCCAGCCCCACCTCAGAGCCCACACCCCCAGTCAGAGCCCTCACGCCCCCCATCCCCCCGCACTCCAGGCCTCTGCCCCAGTCCTGAGCCCGCTCCCACACTCCAAACCCCTTGGCCCCACCCCTGCCACACATCACCTCCATACTGGTGCACATAGCAAAATTCATTCTGCACATGGATGTAAAAACTTAGAGAGAACATTGGCTGGGGGCAAGAGGGGCTTTAGATAGCAGCCACTCAAACGGAAAGGGAGAGAAGAGCTGGATAGAGTGGTTTTCAGAGAGGAACCCGGTGTCACCAACACAACCTTCAGGATAGGAAAGCAAGCGCTCAGACTTAGAAGGAGATATGTGGTGTATCAAGGCAAGGTTATAAACAAGAATTAAGATTCCAGGGAGTAGGAGAGAAAGGAAGAGGAGGAGAAAGGAGTGCTGGGGGGAAGGAGGCAGCAAAGAAAGAGGTTGGAAGGTTTGTGAGAATTAAAAAGTGGAGACAGGAGAGGAGACACTGAGACAACAGGAGTCAGAAAGTAAAATCCATGAAAGTCAGTGGAAGAAGTGTTGGTGATGCGCGCAACGTGGGGAGGAGGGAGAAGAAGAGTGACAGGAAGAGTGAAGGCCAGAAGCCAGGAAATGATTTCTACAGAAAGCAAACTGACCGCCCTGGGGCTCTCCATGGGAGAGAGCTCTGAGCTGGGACATACCAAGGGTGACTGCAAAGCTGTGGTGCAACCACAGCAATGGCCAATGGGGCCCAGCCTGGCATCTGTGATTCTGCAGCTAGTATGAACGGCAATACATGCAGTGAAAGGACAGTGATCCAGGATGCTGCTATGCTTCCCAAAGCCAGCACACAGCCCTATGGCATTGATAGCTTTCTGTTCACCAGGAGGGCAACCCAAAGAAGTGACCAATGAAAGCTTTTGGTTACACAAAAGCTCACAGTCACCACAGCTCCTCTGAAGTGATGCCACAGCTTGCAGATTGCTCAAAACAAAGCTTCTTTTCCTGACAAACATGCTACTTACTTACCTCTCCTTTTCTTCTTTGTCTTCTTCCCAGTGTCTCTCTTAAGCCTCTTACGTTTTTGGTTTTTTCCACCCCTCACTCTCATGGTTCTATTCTGCGTTGCTTCTTTATCAATCTCAATACATTCTTCCTTCTGCACAGGGGACTTTGTGCCTTCCCTTGCATTTCCCAAAATGTTTATTTTATTACCTACATAGAAGTACATTTACACCAGTGGAATTTTATAGCAAAATATGCAATGCATTGCAACGTTAAGCAATCAAAAGTCAAAATACAAAGTTAAATGAGAATATACCACCCAGCCTTTGCCCACTTCTGTATATACATTATCAGTGTAGTCATGTAATCATGTATTATTTCTCAAAGACAACACAACAATAGGATTTTCCGCATGTTTAGATATCGGTATCCCTAAGGAAACATAAGATCATGTAGCTGAAGACTGCAATGTGTTGCACATGTTAAATACAAGAGGGCAGTTAAAGTTTTACATTCAACCTTAAGTTTAACATTTCCTTACTGTGGTGTTGTACGAGACAATCTTAATATTACTGCAGCTCTATTGCATTTCATTTCTTCCAACTTATTGGGAATTGAAATCAAACCAAATTTGAAGAAAATGGTTTGGCAGTTTCAACGTTACTAACTTTTGAAGTCAGCAAGTGAGCCACCTTATCTTAATTTAGTGTTAAATAAAACGATTCCACTTGATGATTTAAAAAAGTTAATAATAAAAACACCCACGCTGCACAGATTCTCTTAAAACATGGCTTGCAGTTTATGTATTTCAATGAGTTCTACAAAACAAGACAAGAAGGAAGAAAACTTGGAACTTGGGCAGGTTTTAAAGTTTTGAATATTTAAATTCATCAGGACCATCATTTTCATCAAAATTCATCATTTTTAAAAGCTTGCTAACTGCATTTTGCCACTAGTCTATAGACAGACTAAAGAAGTCTGCTGTTCATATGTAGTAAGTCATTTTCAAAAAAACTTAACTTTGGTTAAAAACAAAAAATCAATATTCTTTAAACTAAGCAGAGGGACCTCAATAAGGAAAAAAATTCAGCCACAAAAGACTGATGTTTTAGAAAAGTATGAAAATGTGAAAACTGTTTTAAGTTCTACATCACAGTAGGAAGTATAAGATGCCTGATACAATTATGGCTACAGTAGGAAGATCTGAAACAGCATCTGGCTTGTCAGTCATGTACAATGTATGTCTGTCTGGCCTTTCTGCAAGCTGCTCTTCTGAGACTCTCTAGGATGAAATACAAATGACCAAATACTGTCTCTCACATCCAGAAATAGGAAAGAAAGTTAAACTACTTCACTGTTCCAGTAATGACCTAGAATGTCTCATATTATGGGACAGGTAGAAAGAACTCATATCATCACTGTGGGTTTAAGAAAGAGGATCATAATTCTAATGCAATTACAAATGTTATATGCGCCATAATGTTACCTCCAGTACTGAGTGGAAGAGAGTGTTTTGTTAAGAAAGTCTGGAGTCTCACTGCAAGTCCATTTTCAGGAACGGCACTTTCCTAAAACCAACAAAACATCCACCAAGATAAGATGTAAGCACCAAGGAGTACATACACTAATATTAATAAATCCAAGAAATTTCTGAGAGAAGAATGTGTTTTGGACAGTTTTCAGAAATAATTTTTAATATAAGCAGTAGAAAGACTGCTGGCACGAGTCAAGGTTGATCTAGTAATGTCGTCACTACCAAATATATGGATAATTTAAAAACATTTCTGAAGTTGCATTGAAGTTCAGGACTTCCACCATTGTTGGAAGTCCTGAACTTCATACTAATTACTTTTCCTCCACACATTTTTACTTGAAGGAGAGAGGAACTAAGAATTTAAGGAATTCGTGATGGGGGTGTCTCCAAGGCCATACCATAGTTAAGACTGAGCAGCAATTTCTCTATAAAAAATTGCTTTGTCAAAGTGCTCTAAACTCCATATGAATTTCCAAGAAGCAGGAAATACACACACAAAACAAACATTAGAAAACCAGGAAATGTAGATTTCAGGTAATGCTTCCCCCACCACACTCCATCCAACCATCTCTCGAACCCGATGGAAATAGCAATAAAGCAGAACTTTAGCCATTCCCAACAATATCTGCCATTTTCTGTGTGGCCACTACAACTCCAAATCTATACTGTTATTTGCATGCTTCCATGGACCTTCTGTGCTGCACCATTAATACTGACAGTATATGTGGTGGGCTGACAGACACCACTGAGAAAAGTATCTCAGCAAGGGATCAGAGGCTTTCGAACACTTTATATTCCTCTTCCCCTCCCCCTGAACACTTCTTTTCTTCCTAACCTCCACATCTTAAAAGAGCTATACAATACTGTGATCTCCCCCAGTGACTCCTGAGGGCTGCACTCGCAGGGGACAGAGTTAAGGTCAGATGGGGGAATGGCACAGAAGGCATTATCCTGTTTGGCAGATTTTCTAATGTTTGTTGTGTGCATTTCATGCTTTCTGGAAGTTTCAGTGTTCAGCTACCAAATTCCACATTCTGGAAGTGTACAAAGCACTGCTCAGTAACCTTTTACCCTCACATTAATTACATGTTTGGGTAGTGAATTCTCCTTTGGCTGAATGTGCCGGTAAAGCAAATGTCAGTAAAGCACGTGTACTGAAGGGAACTATAACACAGACAGCATTTCACGATGGAGACAAATTTTCCATCCACTGAACATCAAAATTCACCATGGTAACTATTCATTTGCCATCCGTTACCTTTCATGTTTTTATTAAGATGTCTTGATAAGGAAAAACCTTACAAGGATATGTAGCAAACTAGAGTAGCAAACATTTCTATTAATATTTCAACAACTCTTAAAAGTCTAAATAAAGTCAAGCCATTGCTATATAATAAAACCACTTACCTTCCTAGTTTTATTAATGATATAGCTTGTCCAGATCCAATTGCGTTTTAAATGTCCATAAAAGCTGGAATCCAGACCCCCAGCTCCCATCCCATCCCCAGGAATACATCCATCATCCATCACCTCTCGACTTCCTCTAAGGAAAAGAAACAAAATACATAGTAACAGACTGTAAGACTAGCTGACAAGATACTTGCTAGATGACTTTGTGTACATCACAAAAGCAAAATAACCAACAGCTAATGAGTTGGTGAAAAACGGCAGGAAAAGGCGCACACTCTATCGTTCACACCAAAAAGTTGGCAACAATGTCAGCTTTTCTATTCAGCTTCGGTATTCAGGATCCAGTGAACTGACTTTTCAATTTTAGAGAAAAGAACTGAATATTAGAAATTGCAACCAAAGAGACTGCGGAACTGTTTATGTAGATCAAACTGCAGGACCAAATTCTGCTCTCACTAACACCTGTGCCACCTAACTGGAGATAAAGTTTGCCAAGCTGAAACTGAGATTAGAATTCAGCTAACAGAATTTTTAATTGAGATAGCGCAAAGGCCTAAAAGAACACAGCTTTATCTGTAAAATGGAGGTGGCAGTGGCTCACACTTGATTACCTTCTGAGTTTGGGGCTCATGGACTTGGTCAATAGTCAAGGTGATGAGATGCATGGAAATAAAGATATCACAGTCATTAGAGCTGAGATTTGAACTCAAAGGCTTCTGGCTGGCAGTGCAAGGAACTTTCATTTAGGTTACAGAAGAATTTGATGGGTCTCACTCTGAGTCAAGGGTGATGGAGGTTCCCTCAGAGGGTGTGCAGGAGACAGAACTTTTTTTGGGGCCCATCTCTGCCAGTGGAATGAACTCCCACAGGAATTAGAGACCTCACCACTGTCTGCTTCAAAAGAAAGATGTAGTTCTTCATCCTGCTTTCTCTAACACAGAGCAGCATCTGCATTAAAATGAACACAACACTCTACCAAAAAATCAAAACGCTACACTAAACACACAATTCCTAGAGTATAAAACCAGAAAGGACCACTCTGCTCTAACCTCCTGCACAATACAAGTCAGGGAAGTTCTCTGGCCTAATTCCAGTTTGAACGATAACATATCTTTCAGAAATCTAATCTTGATTTAAAAAATTGCCAGTGATGGAGAATTCACTTTGTCAATTGTTCCAATAGTTAATCTCCCTCACTGTTAAAAGTTTATGCTTTATTTTCAGTCTGAATTAGTCTAACTTCAACTTTCAGTCACTCAATCTTGTTCTACCTTTGCCAGCTACGGTGAAGAATCCATCATCAAATATTTGTTCCCTGTGTAGATACTTATCAACTGTAATCAAATCAACCCTTGATAAAATAATCTCTCTGGTCTTACTCAAGATCCAAATTTATGCATTCAAGAATTACATTAGCCCTTTTGTCCACAGTGTCATATTGGGAGCTTATATTTTGCTGATTATCCACCACGATAGCCATATCTTTTCAGAGTCACTACATCCCATGATAGAGTTCCTCATCCTGTTAGGTATGGCCTGCATTTGCTTGTCTGAGATGTATACTTTTCCATTTAACCACATTAAAATGCATACTGTTAGCTTGCACACAGATTACCAAGTGATCCAAATTGCTATGTATCAGTTTTACGTTCTTCATCATTTATCATCCCCCTTTCCCTCCCACACATTTTTTGTGTCATCTGCAAACTTTATCAGTGATTAGTGTGCGTTTTCTTTCAGGTCACTGATAAAAATGGTAAACGGCATAGGGCCAAGAGCCAATCCCTGTGGGACCCCACTAGAAACATACCACCACGATGATCTTCCCTTTACAATTACATTCTGAGACCTATCAGTTAGCCAGTTTTTAATCCATTTAATGTTTGTCATGTTCATTTTATATCTTTCTTGTTTTTTAATCAAAATGTAATGTGGTACAGAGTCAAATGCCTTGCAGAAGTCTAAGGGAGAGGATGAGTGAAAGAGAGAGAAAGAAAGAAACCGGACAGATATTTGTCACACTGCTTAATACACTATGGGGAGGCACTCAGAGATGATGCTGAGGAAGGCAGTATGTGACAGTACTGCATAGCAATATTGTTACTCCTAAATACACAGTATTTATCTTGGAAAGTTTTTCACTTATGAAGAAAAAAAGTTACAAATCATGAGATTAAAAACTACTACTCACACAGCTGATACTTATTAATGAGTTCATGTGAAGCTATACATGGAGCAAGGCACAGAGCCCAGAAAGTTTCATATTAATTGCAAGAAGGTCTTAAAACAAAAGATAAGACAATCTAGTTCAAATGTCAAAAAGCGGTCATTTTAGAACTTATTATTCTCTTTATATTATTCCATTTTCATCTACCCACTATGAAAAATTCAAATATTAGACAAGATAATTTTATGAATTTTTTGTTGACGGTTTAAAATTCCTGTTAAGCTTGAGCCTTAACTATGCTGTCACAACCAGCTCCAGCATAATTACAAGTCATAACTAGGCAGAGATAATTTTTTAATAGGCCATCAGACAGTATTGTGATGGGGACCACTTAAGGAGCTAGACAGACAGAGCAAATGAAAAATTCAGCCTGGCAACGTGGTTCACTGGAATCAGGTTCCTCAAATGCAGTACAAAAGTACTGCTACTAACTTAAAAAGCATAGGGGTGGGATTTACAAAAACACCTGAAAAGCACAAATTCCATTGACCTTCATATCACTTAGGTACTTTTGTAAAACCCAACCATAGTATTCAACTTTTTGGAAACACTGACTGATCAATAACAGACTCTGGGGTTACTTTATTACAACCAGAACAGAAGGTTAACCTTCACCTGTATTTATTTATTTATTTTTAAAGAGCATATTGCACGACATGTGACTTCCATTAATGTCAATGGATGTTCTACGTATATATCACAATGCAGCATGTGTGCAGTTACTGACATTACTGGATACATAACAATGGGCTCATAATAATCAAAGCACAGAATTAGGAAAATGTCTCCATGCACTTTTGAAAGTCTAGCCATGGTGAAGCAAAGCGTTACACAGGATTATATAGAGGATGGACACAGAGAATCTTCAAACATTAGTACTGCCAGAGTGGTGCTTCTTAATCATCACCCAAAAGTCTTCAACAACACTCCTTGCTGTTGGATACAGAAGGAAAATTGAGCTCACTTGGTAACGCATAGCGCTGGTCACTTCAGAGCCACCCTGGTCTTTAAATTAGCCTATTAACTGAAAACACAGAACTGATCAACTATCTGGCCTATTAGTTAGATGGACTCCAAAATGGAAAGACATATCAGAGTAAGTATTATGATGCTAACTCAAACACTATCAGTCTAATGCTCTTAAAATGAACTGTTCTGTTCTTAATAACCCATCTACTCAGTGATGCAGAAAGCTGAAAAGAGACATACGAGATGTATTTCTCCATTGCACACTTTCGTTCAAGATTGTGTTTATCCACTGCTGACTCCTGTTCCATTTGCACATCCAGTGTGTTGCTGGTCTCCTTACCCTGAAGATTACTTCTTTTTGCACGAGGATGGCGGACGACTCCTAAACACACAAATGTACTTTGGTTACTAACCGTATGAAGAGTTATGTTCCAATCTCTCCCCCAGCCTGCTTCTGGCTGCTTGCTGCCACCATGGCAAATAGTTGGGCAAATGAGTGGGGCAGATGTTTCACTGAAATAGAAATGCTAAGAGAGTCAGAAACACCCGGGACCACATTCCTTAGGTATCAAACATGCTGCTTTCATAACATAATCATTTGGGAGGCTCATGGCCTGGACCTTAAATTCCAACACAAAATTCTACTTAACACAGGAGAGTGAGGCTGCACACTGATGCTCTGGGCACAGACCCCAGAGGTTAGAGTAGCTCCTTGGAAAACAGACTGGTAATAGTCCTCAAGAGACAGCTAGTTCAGGATTGCTTGAACTCAATGTGAAGCAGCCATGCTATGTCCCTTTCCAATAAGCCCCCTACATTGGGGTGGGGTTGGAGGAATAGTGCAGGATGGACCTGTACCAGCTAAGAGCTCCCTCACATTGTGGGAAATTCTGAGCTGGCCAGATCCATTTGGGTTTTGGCCCTTTGTGCTGACAGAACAGCAGGATGTGCCTTGAATGCAGAAGAGCACCTGGCCTATAGGCTCAGTACAAGCTGAAGCCTAACACACAGTTTTGCTGTCTTCCCTCAAGGCTCAAAGCAGACAATTTGTTAAAAACCCTAAAACTTTCCAAAGCATTATGTTGGTGGCACAGTACACAAATTCCCACATTACAGGGAGCCAGATGTAGATTATATCTATGACAGCCTGGTAAACAAATACTACTGCACACTGCCTGAGAACAGCAGCACAATTATAGCACTGCCACAATGGACATTGGCTCAATTAAACAAAGTTGTCTAATGCCCTCTGAAAAAAACTGCTTCAGTATAAAAAAGAGGATTAAACTGCAAACGGGTCACTCTGCTTGGCGGCTTTCAAGTTTCAGAAACAAAAAAAAAGTTGCTTTTGGTTTTAGAAGCTGTTGCTCTTTAACCAATTACTGCTATTGCACTACTCTACCTTTATTTAAAAAAACAAAACAAAAAGACACTCCCCCATTGCGAAAATACACCTCTCCCCCGATATAACGTGACCCGATATAACATGAATTCAGATATAACGCGGCGAAGCAGTGCTCCGGGGAGGGGAGGGCGGGGCTGCGCACTCCGGCAGATCAAAGCAATTTCGATATAACGCGGTTTCACCTATAACGCGGTAAGACTTTTTGGCTTCCGAAGACAGTGTTATATCGGGGTAGAGGTGTACTGTAACGACGTATACTATTACTTTGATGAACCTTTGCTTGTAGGCTATGTCAGTATCTAATGGAAGGTTTAGCAACATGGTTCTCAGAAAAAAGATCTCTGCCTATGCTGGTCAGGGAAATCCTGATAAAATCATGTTGGCAACAAGTATTTTTTTAGCGTGCTTGGCAAGGACCGAAGTAGGACCTGTAAGAGGGTGTGGAGGGTGTGAGGGGGTGAATAACTTGCCTTGTAACTCTGCTCTGAAGGTATTATCCTGCATGAGTCTCATTCTTGAATCTCAGCTCTATAGCATGAGACTGACAAACTCCAAGTCCTAAAGTTTTCTGGTCCCCAAAGGCAGCAGCCAGGAGTGCAACATGCCCTGTTCTGTTGATTGTGCTCCATGTTGCACCTTAACCTCTGTCCTTACTTGGAGATTTCCAGTCAGTTTCACATTACCCACATCCCAAATAGTGCCAATCAATAAGGTTAATATTTCAAAAACGTAGACAATAAGCTGCAGAACAGACAACAGCCAAATACTTGCCCATAGGGGTTTAGACACAATAAGTTAAAGGTGACAGGACCGAATCTGTCTTACTTCATGGCAGAGTGCCAGGGAAAGTGTGAGAAGCATAGGATATAAAAGATGAAGGTGGAAATGACAGAGAATGCTGGATCATACCATACCTAATGGAGTATTAAGGCAGACACACTGCAAATCAAACCAAAAGTTTTCTACGTCCTGCATAGTGTTCAAAACATACAAACGACTCTCAAATGGGCGACTGCTTTGAGCCAGGTTATAGTGAGGGTCACAGATAGTAGTATCAACAATCACTGCATTTCTCTTCATATAGACGAATACCTGTGAAACACACAAGGTTTCAAACTGGTAAGTAAAATTGCTGAAATGGCTATTTTAGCAGGACATACAACTCCATCTATTCCAAGCGGCCCATACTGGCAACAACCACTTTGCACATTGCTGTCATCTTGCACAATGATAGCACTTTCTGTGATTAGGGAACCTATTCTGGGTTCTACAGAGACAATATATCATCACCCAATGGCTAGGATCAGGAATACAATTCCAGAGACTATCAACTGTGTTGTGGTAGAATATATCACCTGGTCAAGTCAGAATTTTACTGAAGTAAACTATTTATGCCTGGAATTCCCCTGTTCCTTATTGGTTGGTTCTACCCTGATTACGAAGCCCACTCTGTATGCAAGAACTATTGTCTTTAATTCAGTAATGAATGATTGTGTAAGTGTGTTTAATCCCAAAGGAATACCTTTCACAGTTATGTTTTCAAAAAGCCACATCTCCCAAAGGAGGATTTACATGGCACCCCAGTTCCCAGTAATGGAGGCAAACACGGTAAGCCTGGTAAGTCCCAGACAGGGTGCTGGCATTCTGGAGACTTCCAGATCATCACTGCACAAAGTTTGTAAGAATTTGGCTCAATGTTTGTGGAGTCTCATTCCAGAATGGTCAGAAATTATCCATGCAACTTCTAATATTTCACTAAAAATTGCATGGTTGCATCTTAACCCAGAGCCAAATATTTAAGCTCATAGCAAATTTAAAATCTCTTATTTTATCATCATCATCAGAATAAAGAGTAGAGTAATATTCAAGTTTTAAATAAATTACCTGATCTTTATCTTGGAATTTCTCAGTTGGGCCAAACTGTAGTAGCCCCATCCAACATAACCTCTGCAGGTTTTCCACCACTGAAAAGATGTATCTCCTGCAACATAGTTGGACATGTTACATTTTGTATTCATGATAAATTAAACAAATGTGATACATGTCAGTAATTTACACTAAACTGCAAAAACCAGCACAAGCAATAACATCTTTAAACAGACATACTAAGTAGCCATATAACTCCTCAAAGGATTTTGGTGTTCCTTAGTGTAGGAAGCAAAATGGTTTCACCAAATCTAAAAAAAGGTTACTTAGTGTATCAATGAAAACCAAACCTGTATTTTTAAAAAGTAAAATCTGCCAAATGTTTGAGTTTAACTTATTAGTAAATAGGGGTGAGGGCTCCAGTTGGTCAGCAGATAATTTCATTATAATTTGAAAGAGAAGATACCTGGCTGTTGCATCTGGACTGACAGAATTGCATGTACACTGTATTATAGGAGGACTTGGCAATGATCCTCAAGTTAAGATTGCCTAACACTATTAGACCCTGTTTTCTGTTCCTTATAACTTTGGCAAACTAATCATTCAGTCTGAAATATTTCATGCCAGATGTCGCCTTGAGGCTTAATTTTTTGGGACGTTTCAACAAAAACTGGCTCTTTCCAAGAACAAGGTTAGGGTAAAATACACTGTTTAGACCATGTTTAAAAAAAAAATCTTACAATTGTTTAACTGATAGACTCTAGTGTCTCCAAATGCTGAAGCATGAACTTGAAATTTGCCAGAAGTGGCTGCTGGGATCAGAAAGGTGCTTTCTGGTGTTTCCATGAAGACCCACTCACATTTGACAAGTTATAAGCCTCTGAAAAAAATCACTTTGCATATGCATGGTAGAGATTTGTTTGAGGCTGGCAGTCAAAAATCTCTGAAGATTTCATCTGCTCTGAGCATGCTCTTACTCAGGGCTGCAGGAGCCAAGAAATACATTCCCTGAAATTGCTCCTCCAAGCTCATGGGGACTGCTATGGTGCCAAGCACCAGAATAGAGAGCAGGAAGAGGGTCTGTGCTGTTCTCTCAATACTTCCCATGCTGGTGCCCAGGAAGCATGGAGGAGAAAGAGGAAGCTGCCTCCTGGAATGTAGAGGGTGACAAACAGAGGGACAGGCTGGGTGTGATACGAGCAGATAGGCTGGTTTGAAGCAGAGATGGGGAAAAGAGTAGTAACCATTAGCACTTAATCTCAAGAATTTAGAACAGAACCCAAATTCCCACATCTCAGCATTCCTTTGCTGTATAGCAAACTGCTATGACACCCACTGGCGAAGTCTCTCTCTGTCTCATCCTCCTCTGCTGGCTGGTTCACAGAGGATAACAGCCTCCCAGTGCTACCACCAACACACTAGTTCAAATGGAAGTCTGTGCTGTTTAGCTAAAGGTTCCAATCCTGCTGACTCAAGTGGTAGGTTGATACAGTCCCACATGATGAAATTTCTGCTCTCTCATGTTGCTTTTTATTAAAATTTAGGAACTTACACTCAAAACATTACAGTTGTAAAATCAAGAACCCAAAATTTAGGAAATTCCAGATTTCAAGTTGCCTGTGCCACTCTGTCTGCTGACACAGCATGGTGGATGAGTTAAGTGCCAAATCAGGATGTTCTCCTTTGGGAAGAGAGAAGACAGTGCCATAAGGTGAACTATCCAGGCCAGAGTGCTAGCCAGTGGGCACTGCTCTTTCATTGACCACATGCCCTGAACCATCTGATATTCTGAATGAGCCTAGAACAGCACCTGTCACAATGCTTCCCGTATCCCTGGAGACCTGATTGATGTGAAAAATTTGTTTGTTCTCTGATGACATGGACAATCTTCCTAGATCCACGTCACTTTACCCATGCGTTTTTCATCTTTTAGAGTATAAAGTTCTTCTGGACAAAGAGTTTGCCCAGTGTAGTCTTTGGGAGAACAATCAATAGCCCCAATTCCTCCCCACAGCCACTTAGTTTGACATATCCCACCAACACATGTACTTGCCTCTTACAAAGAAGCTGCTGTCGGACTGACCTTGGAAGACATCTGATCAGTGTGTGTTTTTTTAGAGGATTGTTTAAAAAATCCTCAAGCCCATCCACCTAAAAATAATTATTTTATGATAAGATCATCAAAATGTGAAAACTGACTGAAATTTTATCAGAACACTTACTTGAGATTAACTAGTCTTCAAAGTATCACACTCAGTGACAACTGCCTTCAGAATTTGTTTTCTTAATAACAAATATCAGCACCAAGAAGGATGTTCAGAGAAGAACCATGAGAATGATTAAAGGATTAGAAACCATACCATACAGTGATAGATTCAGGGAGCTCAATTTATTTAATCTGAGAAAGAGAAGGCTAAGTGGTGACTTGCTTACAGTCTATAAGTACCTACATGGGGAACAAATATTTACAGTGGGCTCTTCAGTCTAGCTAGAAAAGGTACAACAAGATCCAATAGCTGGTTGGAAGTTGAAACTAGATAAATTCAGACTCAAAATAAGGCGTACATTTTTAACAGTGAGAGCAATTAGCCATGGAACAATTTATCCATGGTGGAGGTAGCTTCTTCATACTGACAATTTTTAAATAGAGACTGGATGTTTTTGTAAAAGATCTGCTCTAGGAATTAGTCTGGGGAAGCTCTCTGGAATGTGTTATATAGGAGGTCAGGCTAGATTAGGGGTCAGCAACCTTCAGCACGCGGCCCATCAGGGTAATCTGCTGGTGGGCCGAGAGACATTTTGTTTATGTTGACTGTCCGCAGGCACGGCCCCCCGCAGCTCCCAGTGGCCACAGTTCACTGTTCATTACTCATGTTAATTCATTTTACCTGGTATAAGCTGTGTTCTGTGAAGTCTTAAATAAGTCACATGCAAATTATTCTCCTATGAATCAATAGCACTAGAGTGCTGCTCATCTTGGATTGATTATTTTCTTCCGGAATCAAGCTGGCAAAAACTGAAGTTAAATTTCTATGGATTACCAGCTGAAATTGATTACATAGTCTTAAAAGCAGATAATACAGACTAAGCATGTCTGCCGCTTTCTAAAGTACTGTTAATAACAATGGACATTACATCATACAGAATATAAATTGCAAAACGAAAGCACAGTACCTTGTAGCTGACTTGCACTATCTGGATAAAGATGGAGAGAGGTAGGCAAAGAAGAACATCACTAACAAGAGCCCAGCCATACCCAAATTCCCTATGTACTGGAAGCGGAGGGATGTAGCGCATCCACGAAATATCATCCACATACACTAGAAAAAGGATGCTGGTTTAGAGTCACAGATGGAACAAAATTATTAGTCCTAGCTGGGGATCAGTTAAGTATTGGAAATCTGAAACCAGGTCTACATTTGTAAACATAGGAATTGCAATACAGATTCAAAGCAGCAGTCCACCTAGACTAGTATCCTGTTTCTGCCAGTGGCCAGTACCAGAAGTTTCAGAGGGAGGTGCACTAATCCCTGCCATGGGCAATTATGGAATAACCTGCACTTAGAAGAATCTTCTTCCTATACTCAGGCAGTGAGTTGTTGTCTTATGCCCACCATTTAATAACGGGTCAGTCAAAAGCCTTAGATCCAAACCACCTCCTTTTTTAGAGTTTGCAAAAGTACATGTTCTCCATTTCCAATATGTGCCCCACATTGTAATCATGGCTACAGCGTCCACAGCTGACGTCTGAAATTCTAATATATGGCAATACCAATCCTTTAATGAGGGCCAGTGCCTTAAGAAAGCTTTGAGGAGGTGGTGTTACAAGCAATTGTAACAACATTTAAGCATATGCTCAGTGAGTAACTAGCACTAAAAGTGGTGAGGATTCCCCCACCCCAAGAATTCCCTCATGTAGACACAGGGATGGTCTGATGAGGAGCCAGTTCTTACCTGTCTCATTACAGAGATCCACCTCAGACTCCCGTGCAGGGACTTCATGATTCCCCATGCACGTAGTCTCTGGTGAAGCCTCATCATCACCATCATCTCCTGATGCACTTGGATGAGTTTCAGGTACAGCAGTGTTTGTGTCTAGTACCTGCGGGCTACCTCTTTTCTCACCATCATAACATGCTTTCTGTTGCTGCCCATTTAAAGGATGTCCGTAAATTAGGTACCAGAGGAAAATGTGGACCATTCTTAAACGAGGCATTTTGGGAAGAAAGCCAAGGGAACGCCCAAGTCCTGGAACTGTGAAGAAAAGAAGATGAACCACTGAATGCAAAGACAGAATAGATTAAAAAGATAAAATGGCTAATTCCCAAAAATTGAGGGAAATTACAAGCTAAATTGATTGGGAGGAAAAATGTAGACACATAAACTTGCATGAAAGTTGGAAGCTGTTTAAAACGAGTTTATCAGATGGCCAAAAAGCCACAATCACAAAGAAGAACTTTGTGTAAAAGCCTATTCCGGTTAAGAGAGGAATAGAAGGACACAATTAGAAATAAAAATGCAATATATAAAAAACACAAGAAAGGAGAAGATGACAGCAATCAATATAAATCAGAAGTTATGAAGTGTAGAAAATTGATAAGGGAAACTAAAAGACATCAGGGAAAAATTCATGGTTGGCAGAGCCCAGGACAACTAGGAGGAATTTTTAAGTAGATCACGAACAAAACAAAGGTATCGGCCTACTATTAGATGGAGATGGTAAAATTGTTGTTAATGATGCAGAAAAGTTCAATAAATATTTCTGTAAAGCAATCAGCAATCCTAACTTTAAGAGTTGTTGCCAGCACCCCCTAGAACTGTTCCACTTCACTGCAGTCTTGTTTTAATATGCTCTAATGCATATTTTTCTGTACTACTTTATTGTCACACAGTAGTACACAGTGCATGTGTAGCAAAGGCTATAGAAAAAAACCCTATATTGTAGTAAGTGACCAACTGAGCTACAGTTTTAGCATCCCTGTTGGTGATTGTGGATGGAATGGGGGTCTTCAATTGCTGTTGAAGAGCTGGGCATAGCCACCTATGGGAACATTTTCCCAACGGCAGTCACATCACATAGGTACTACTGGAGCACTAGGGCAACTACATTTCACTGCCAATGGCTTTGGAACATTGAACCTAGGAAGTTCCCACCTGGATTTCACTCTAGGGCACAAATCTGAAGTGTGAGGATCTCTCACACCCTGTACGTGAGAAATGGAAAAGTTTCTCCAGTTGTCTGAATTATCTGACAGATGAGTAGAAGTTAGTTTTACCTGTAACAGGGTGATAATTTTTTAGATGCATTATGCCCATTTTCTCATCAGTTTTCCTTGCCCGGCCATTATTTTCAGCATGATACACTTCCCCTGATACAGCAGCAGTCTCTTGCCCCAGACTATCTTCCTCTAAATGCTCTTGGGGTGTTGGTGCCTGGGGAACTTTAATCCTATATAAAAATCACACATCAATATTGGTACATTGGTAAAGTCAAACAGGCACTAATATAATTAATTCTGCAAACAATCACCGGCCAAGGTGTCAGTCACTGTTCTGCAAGAAAATCTTCACACAAAACCAAGACTAACTCCTCTCCTTGCAAATCATTACTGAGGAAAAGGGTTTTTCATGTTTACTCTCATGAGGGAAATAGTAGGGGGTCTCTTGGTGAAGGAAGTGGGTCTATTCACAAAGAACAAAAGGATTTCACTGAATGGACCATGGAGTGGGCTGCACAGAACCAGGGCTTTGGAGCGGAGCCCGGAGCAGCTCCAGAGCAGTGGATCTGCAGGTTTTTGCCTGGAGCTGGAGCACAGCTCCAAAGCCCTACACAGAACACCATTCCCACAGCCACCAGGACAAGCTCTTATGACTGCTACAAGAGAGAAGTCACTCCAAACACAGAGAGCATCAGCTAGAAGCTTCAAAAGGGGAGAGTGTGCAGGGAGCAACAAGCAGTGCTGCTGCCTTAGACTGTGATTCTCCAAAGGACAGTAACAGTTTCATATGTTATAGGAGACAACAGCTGTAAGTGAGGAATGGTTAAGGTTGTGAAGTATGACTCCTCTGCTGAACAGATGTGTGAGCCTGCTATCTAAATGGAATGTGAGTTTTGAATGGGAAAGCAGCTCCAGGAATCAGTTCTCCCCACACAAGGGGTAAGAAGTGTTGAGGAGGAAACCTCCAGCCGCAGCTGATAGTCTGGGTCACCTCAAGCCCTTGGGTAATGGTGTGTCATGAAAGCTAGCAGGAAGGGCCCCCCTCCTAGTGACCCAGGTGATGGGGGAAGAAGTTGGGGAGATGTCCCTTCTGTACTATTTTTGAATCAGTCAGGAGGTCATCAGGTATTTCATGACCCCCGGGATAGGTGTGTGTGTAGGAAGCAGTGGCTCTCATGCGCTGCCACAAGCTGGACTGTTTGAATGCATGTGACCAGGGAGGGAAGCAATCAAGAGGCTGTCAAGTTTCCTTTTGGCCTGGATTATGTAAATATGCAAGAAGCAATCAGGGGGAGGCTGTCTCTGTTCAACAATAGGATACAGGTAACCACTGAGATAGTGAAGTATATCTGGCATGAGACATTCATAGTTTCGAACAAAAAACAGACAGCAGACGTCACATGCCTCTTTACAATAATCTAATCTTTAGACATAAGATCTTTAATTGGGACCTGTCCCTAAGATTTGCTAGAGCAAGCGAGGCTGATACCAGACAGACCTGCTGAAAAATCAGAACTGCCAGGCTTACAAGGTTAGACTTTGAGTTAAGGCTTGGGATTTAAGAGGTCTGTGTTCTACTTCTGGCTCTATTAGACTTCCTGCGTGATTTTCAGCCAGTCTCAAATTTCCGTGCCTCAGTTTCTCCAAAGTGAAGCTAATACTTCAAAAAATTCATCACTGTCTGAGAGTGGCTCAGCTATCCCACCCAGGTATACCACAGACAAATGTAGAGATAAATAACCAAACAAGACTCAAGGACATAAGACAGATTAGCCCTATGTATTATATGGTGGCACAACTAAAGAACTGAACAAACAGTTTGGAAATAACAGGAATTTCAGACCGCAATTGGAGTCACTGAATTGTAGTCAGTACTTGCCTGTTTGCTGTGCTTGAATTGGAGATCCGGAAGCGCACTTGCTCAATGGCACTTTTTACCAGGGGGTCATTAGGATTCACCGAAGGGTGAACTACAAACTCTACCTATACAACAAAATAAAACCAGAAGAGTGTATAAAGGAGATTTACTTATACGGAATCAGAGCAAACAGAAATTAATCACCATACAAAAGCAGTATTATCTGATGCCCTGCACATTCTTTATGTTTTACGTTAACGGTTCCCAAGCTGTTATCTTCACATCACTTGTTGATGCTCCATGATCAACCGGCTGGTCACATGGTGCAGTTGTTTCCAACTGCCTTGTCTGGACTTTTCACTGTTAAGAGTAGCCAGGAAAAGCAGCTGAAGCCAGGCTGAAATCCTGGCCCAACTGACGTCAATACCAAAACTCCCCTGGAATTCAGTGGGAGCAGGATTTGATCCAGGGATAAGGAGCCAACTACATAAGAGGAAGAGAGGAGACAGGAGCTGCCCTCAGACCTCAGCCCCCCATGAGGCTTGATATCCCAGAGAGAGACGGAGGAACAGAACAAGTAGGTGTGGCCCATATTACATCTGAGAACCATATACATTTAGAAATGTTTCCTAGTTTTTAAGTAAAAAATAAAGACCAAAAAAAGCAATTAAAACTGCCTCAGCTGCTGAAACCTGTATAATTTTTAAAAACATCTTAAATACATATGGGGAACATAACCATGTGGGGCAGCATAAGGTGTAAATTTTTAACAGTGGGAGTAAATAACCATTGGAACAATTTACCAAGGGTCATGGTGGATTCTCCATCACTGACAATTTTAAAATCAAGATTCGATGTTTTTTTAAGAGCTCTGCTCTAGAAATTATTTTGTGGAAGCTCTCTGGCCTGTGCTACACAGGAGGTCAGAATAGATGGTCACAATGGTCCCATACAGCCTTGAATGCTAGTAACAGGCTGAAAAGTGTATGAAAGACTTCAAAAGTCCATAAGACCAACAAATTCCTATTAGAAGGAGTGCACCTTGAGGACTTCTCTCAGGTCAGGCACTTAGATTTCATAAACTTTCTACAGTGCATGCGCAGCAGGTAATTTTCAGTGGATCATTATCAAACAGTAATTTTCACTCATGATTGTGTAAACACCTCCTTACTGAACACTGTTTACATAGCAAGCACTAGTCTGAGTTGTGTGAAGGAAGTTCCAATCACTATTTCAAATTAAAGAATTTGTGTTTACTGCCACAAAACTCAAGAACAGATGCAGAGATTTTCACAGAATCATAGAATATCAGGGTTGGAAGGGACCTCAGGAGGTCATCTAGTCCAGCCCCCTGGTCAAAGCAGGACCAATCCCCAACTAATTTTGCTTAAACTTAAAGAACACACACAATTTTGGATGAAGATTAAGCTTGGGAAAATTCAACCCCAAAGGCTAAATTATGAAGTTTTTACATGCTCTTACTTTCCAAGAGAGGGCTAAAGAGGGGAACTGTTTGACAGTCTGAACTATGCCGAGAGGGAGCAACCAGCCAGTTACCAGAGAAGTGACAATGGGAAGCTCCAAGCACTAATTAGGAGGAGTCTTGGCTTGCTGAGTGTAGTTTCTGGGTTGCTTTTTTGGGGGTATTACTAATAAAACAAAGTATTTCTACAAGAAAGGCCTGATAGGTGTCGACATTGGAGAACATTTAATATAATATGCTGAGAGATCTACCTGTTATGTCATTTAGTTCTAAATTAAAAAATGGGCCAAGAATAGCTTGATAATATGCAGTATAAACAGCCATTTTTGCTGTCACAGTTCCCAGCAGCAGAGACTCAGAGCAACAAGCTACCTTTTTGCTAATGCCATCTTGAATGACTGTTGTGCGGTAGAGTCTGAGGAGCCCTTCTTGGGAAAGCTTGTGTACCAGTCGAACAATGGACTTCTTACAGCATTTAGTGGAAACACCTTCTTGCTTCTCCTGATCCATGATCATTTTCTGAAGCCTAGAACATGAAACAGCACTTTACACTTCTTAGCAGCAGTGACATTTCCATGCTGCTCAAAGCTGCAAAATCTATAGTAAGTTTCTGTTCAAAATTAGTTCTATTTTTAACCTTACACCAAACTGCCACAGGCCACTCAACCCACATTTGAAAGCTCCATTTGTCACTGCTTGAAAGGAACATTTAGTCACCAACATCCTCTGGCAAACTTAAATTGTGACGTGTTTAGAAGTAGTGGCTAAGATACAGCAACTGCAGTGTAGTATGTGCCTGATGTCATAATGTAGGAAAGATTTTTTCTGGTTTTAAGCCAGTAATTAACCCGAGACTTGAACTGGGCTGGCTGTGCCATAAGAACAACCTAGCTCTTTTTCTGAGGTTGCTATCCTGTTTTTCAGAATCTGAGCTTTCATTTTAAAAAAGGTAAGTTTAATGCCTATGGTCAGGTAGAATAACTTGAAAATGTGAAAGGGAGTGTGCACCATGGCAATGATTTCTGGTTGCATCTGCAAACCCTGAAACAATCACACAGGGTTGCAAACTGCCTCATACATCTCAATGGGGCATTAGCTCAGCTGTGGCAGGATAATTTAAATGTCATCTATGCTTGGAGGGGTGCTGTATAGAGGGGTCTCCCGAGTCTGGACTGAGTGCACTTTGGGTCTCATTGCTTCTTTCATCAGATATTTACAAAGGCAGAGCTCGTGGGCTTCCTGGGTCTGGGGCAGAAGGATTTGCAGATAGCACAGTAAGCTGAAATGTGTACCTCACCCAGGCAGTAAAGGCATTGCCAGTGCTCACTGCTCACAGAGAAGGAGTGCAGGCAGGACACAGTTTTTTAAGCCCAGAATCTGGAGCATAGTCCCAGACGGGGGTGGGGGACAAAATACAGTCCCTGAACAGGGACGAGAACTAAACTAATTATACTAAAACTGATATAAAACACTAAGAAAAACTATGTGCAAACTATTTACAACTAGGCAGAAGTAAGTCATTCTTAGAAAACAAACAGCATGAAGGAACAGTGGGTTCCGACTCAGGCCATGCTGCAGTAAGACAGAACTGGAGAGGCGTCAGCCCACACTACCTCTTACACCCTCAGCTGGGAGCACGAGGAGACACACCACATATGTGTGGGTCAACTAACACTGCTAAGAAACACTTCTGGATGGTGTGGCGTATGGCATGCATGCGCACCCACACGTTGAATACTCACAGGGACCATCACTCAAAGAAGCTTACATATGCAATTAGACCGTTTATTGCTTATATGTTTATTGTGTCAGACTTATCCTAAAATAAATGTACCATGCTTTGAAAGAACTCTCGTTACTCATAGCTGCTGGCATACAGCTAACGCCCCTCTGAGACAAAGGGTATGTCTATACTACCCACCGCCGATCTATCGTGGATCGATTTATTGTGTCTCGTCTGGACATGATAAATCGATCCGTGAATCAACGCCCGTACTCCACTTCGGCAGGAGGAGTAAGCAGCGTCGATGGGGGAGCAGCAGTCGATTAGCCGCTGTGAGGGTGGCCAAGTAAGTCGAACTAAGATACTTCAACTTCAGATACGCAAACAGCGTAGTTGAAGTTGCATATCTTAGATCGATCCCCCCGCCCCCGTAGTGCAGACCATCCCAAAGTGAAATGCAGGGGCTGGACTTTAGTCAGACCTGCTGGGATAAACACAGTGAAGAATAAGGGGGCTGCAAACCTATAGCTCTGCTCAGTAGGGAGATGGACTAGAAGCTGTGAGGGCATTCCCTGAAAAGACAATGGAGGGATCAAAAGGTGCAGTTATTTTGAAACTTTAAATACCTGCATTCCTACAGTACAGAACATACTGCCAACAGGAAACCAGGACAAACCACCAGTGCACAAACGTTTCAAAGCAGTGATTGTGCTACCATAATGCTTCACGCTCCCACTAAACAAGTAAACAGCTTTCAGACCCTGTCTTACGTGAACAAGCTTTCGATTAAGCGGAGGTTTCGGACAGCTTCTACAATGAGATTTCGGCGCTTCAGTAGCCGGTATGTTTCATGAGATCTCTCCACTGCAGTGGTTCTGTAGCGCTTTTCCTTCTTTGGCTCAGCATTCTTCTAGTGAAGAGCATGGAGAGAGGAAATTCAGTTTGTACAAACTCAAGGAGTTCCTGTCTGTCCCTCTATCACCACAGTATCTGAGTCTCTCTCAACTTTAATGTGTTATCTTCTCAGTATCCTGGTGAGGCAGAGCAGTACTATTTATTCCCATCTTGTAGATGGGAACTGAAGCACAGACTAAGTGACCTGCCCAAGGTCATACAGGGAGTCTGGTGGAGCAGAGGACTGAACCCAGCTTTCCCATGTCTGAAGCTTGTGTCCTAAACAATTGGTCTATTTTCCACCAAACTTCAATAACCATGCCCAAATCATGCATCACCATCAGGTTTTGAACCCTGAACCTTCAGCACCAGATCTCTACCACTCCAACGACAGGATGACTTTAAGTCTAGCATATGCTAGCTCTTCCTACGAATCTCACTCAGTTTTAGCCCTATGGCATCTGGCTATGCTTGTTTCTGAGTGTTTTAGGTAAGTGGCAATCAAGGTGCACAGCAACTGAAGAAGAAAGTCTGCTCAGCGTGCAAGCAGGGAGTGGCATTTCCCAAGCCCCCAAAGCTGAAAGACTGACAATGGGGAAGTTCCTATGAAAGCAGTTTCATCCTCTCATTCCACTGCCTAAACTTTGAATTGCATGATTCAACTAAGCTGCTGATAACCTTTAAACAGAACCAGGCTGAATGTGTGCAGGGAGATGGGAAAGCAAAGGGACAAAATAACCAATGTGAAACAAAGGGATTGTAACTGGAAGTCTTGCTATGAAAAGTAGAAAACTCTCACTCAGAGAGTCACCTGCCCAAAGTTGCAGGAATTCTCATACTTCAAGCAGCTGTACCAACAAGACAGCAAGTATCAGGCCATAATATTGTACCTTGGGGTCTTCAAGCCTGACCTCCTCAATCACAGCCATATCCCCATCTTCATCTATGGAATGAGTGCCTAGAGAGAGATTAGATTCCTGCTTTACAGTGTCCATACTAGAATCCTCCTCTGCAAATCCATCAGGGAGCTCATCGGGATCTTCAAGAAGGTGGGGGGAGGGCAGCTTCTTCACCGGGGTCTTCGTGGCTTGGAACTTGCAGCCTAATTTAAGAACACCGAGAAGTCCAATTAGGCTGGCCACTTCATCATCCAGCTCCTATAGGTCTTCCCATGACCCAGCCATTCCCTAGATGATAGGAACCTAGCCCAGGCCTGCAGACAGGTTCGCTTAAAGTGTCTCCTGCTATACTCTTCAAGCATCTTCTATCTGATAAGGCCATTGCAGGAAACAGGGAGGCTCAGGGAGAGTAAACAGCTATGCTCAGTCTTAAAAATTTAAATATTATTTGAGTGAATTCTGGACATTTACATCCTCCAGGTGATGCTCATTTCCCGCCTCCCTGATTGCAGGTAGAAGACTCTCCAGCTAGATTCCTACCTGATAATAGGGGGTAGGATTAGCTTGGTCAGCAGCTGAGGACTGAAGAAAGGGGAGGGAGGGGGAGGAGGTTGTCTCCCACTTCAAAGACTGTCTTGCCTGAGAGGAACCTCCCCTGGAGCATGAAAAGAGCAGGAGTTCACAACATGCACCTCTGCAGCCTTTCCATAAATCTATGGCAGGTCAGGTGACTCCTACCCATAGCTCATTGGAGAGATGGATGGGAATGCACAGGGGACTGGGAAGAAGCACCTGTGCCACAGCCCTACACCAGTTTCCCAAGAGTCTAGCAGCCTTAAGCAAGGAAGGTGTTCCAACTCCCCAGTAGAAGGAAGAGACTGGGGGGTTAGGAATGAATGTGTCACCCCTTGCCCCTCAACAATATAGTAAGTTTTGGGGAGAGAACACCAACCACAAACAGGGTGCAGACAATGCTACAGAAGAGATTTTTTTTTTATTTTAAACAAACCTGATGTCCTCTCTATTTTCTTCAAAGGAAACCTACATGAGAAAGCCAGACTCCTCAGAGAACCATTCCTTACCTTTAGCTGGTGGTGACTGATGGGGGCCATCTCGGAAACTGAATTTCAGCAGTGAATCCGAGTTGGCCTTCACTCCTTTTTCTCGTTTCTTGTTGTATTTCATCTCTTCCTCATTATCTGATTCTGAGAGGAAAGTGTCTTCCTCTACAGGAGACAGATCTTCCTCAGGCAGGGAGTCTTCATGCACTAGAGCCAAGCTAACTGTCGCCAACTGTTCACTCCGGGCCTTCTCTCTCTCAAACTGACGGCTTAAATCACTCTCTTCTGCAAAAACGTGTGAAATATACTTTGTTGTTCGTTGCCGACCTTCATCTTCCATAAATCCCTAAGAGGACTGAAAGTCATTATTTTGGCAAATTCTTCCATTTCCCCTTCCATTATCCTTGTCCTCTGACCACCCAGATTCTGAACTCCTCCTCCTCATAGCCCCACCTCCCAAAGCTTTTATCCCTATTCTTAAACAACTAGGTCGTCCGCGCTTGCAGCTCATGGAAAACAAAGAAACATTCCGTTTACACAAAAATTCTGTATCCTGTGTAGAAAAACGGTCACATACCACAATATATTTTCTCTTATTCTATATTAGAGACATCTGAACAAAACCAAGGTATTTGTTTCTTAATCAGTTTGATGCATACTTTTCTAGATTCTTAATTCTCTGTGAAGTTATTGGAATATGGGACTTACAAGGCTGGATCAGACCGGGGTCCTTCTGCTCCATTATCTGGTCTGACAGTGGCCAGAACCAGATGCTTCAAGTGTAGAAAAGCCCAAAACAAACACTTAAGGAATTTCTTCCTACCTCCACCTCACCCCAGTCAATGAATGGTTGGTTTATGTCTTGAAGCATGCTTATATTCCTTTTATAATCTTATATAAAGTAACTCTAGATATGAATCCTGGGAATTTTTTTTTTTTTTTAAATCCTACGAATTTCTTGCCCACAATGACATGAAATTTTATTAAAACAACTGCTATACTGAAGGGTTGGAGGGTAGCAAATGTACCTATACTTAAAAAAGGCTCTTGGGGTGATCCAGGCAATTACTGTCCAGTAAACCTTAAATGATAAATTGGTTAAAATGACAGTTAAAACTAGAACAAGAAAAAACCTGGAAGATCAAGGTATGACAGGGTTTAACAGCATAGCTTCCTCAAAGGAAAATAATGTATCACTAATCTTTTAACATCCTTTGTAACATTCTTTGTTACTTTAGTGACATGTTCAGACAAAAGAGAAGCAACTGACAATTTATTTAAATTTCAAAAGGCCTTTTGACAAGGTCCCTCAGTAGAAGCTACTAAAGCTTTATCTATGCAGAGGGGTTTACCTTGCACTGAGTTTTTGCGTATTAGATTGTATGCACTGATTATGTACACAACGTCAACTGTTTTCTGATCCAATACACGTCACTGTGTTCACACGGGGACTGTGCACCATTATGGGTGAGTACCACATGGTGCTTTGCTTCACTTCTGGTTCTACACATTCTGGAACTTTTCTCCCTACGTATTACGGGATATATACTGAAGTCAGCTGGAAAGTATTTGAATTCTGGGGGTCAAACTCAATTTCCATATCTTCTTTCCTGCTCTCCCATCTAGGTGAGCCAGTACCATTTTCAAACAGCCAGCATTTTCTGTCTCCTATAGCGTACGGGTAAATTACGTATTGGGGCAGCTAACCAGGGACTGGGCAAGGAGGGGCATGGCTTGGGGAATTTGCGTATTGCACCTTGGCAAGTAGGCTTAGGCCTAGATGTTTAAAGGTATTAGGCATGGCTGCACTCAGCGTTGCAACACCTAATTGATTTAGGAGACTAAATCTCATTTTCAATTCTCAATGTAATTTAGGCTCCTAAGTGCCTAAATCTTCAGAAATGAGATTTAGGCTATCAAATCAGTCATGTGTTGCAATGCTGAGCACAACACCACCTAAACACCTTAAAATTCTATGCTGTTGATGTTGAATTAACTTTTCAAACACTGCCTTCACCATTCATTATTTTGCATATGCTATCCCTTATCTGTCTCCCTTCTAAACTACAGGCTTCTTTTTTCACTGGCCATCTTCAAATCCCTTCTATTTTTTCTTTTTTTTTGAGAAAAAGTGACCAGTAAGTTATAATTTATTTCCATAGTGATGGTAGATGTAACCCTGTCTTTAATCTCATTTTAATCCACAAACATTACCTTGACAACTTTGTATCTCTCTAGAAGACGACAAACCATCCGTGCTTCTAGCTTCCCCACATTCATAGCCGATCGAATTTCCGCCTGAGAAATTCCTTTGGTTCCCCTACTTTCAACTATTTTAGGGAGGGGAAAAAAGTTTACAATTAAGTTTACAGGAATCACCTCATACTGAAACAATCTGGCTGAGATGCAGAGGCCATCAGATCTGGCCTGAACAACTGTTGTCAGCTTGAACATCACTGTCTTAAAAGCTTAAGATTTTCAAACATACATCAGAATGTCTACTTCAACACTTACTACTACAAATAATTTTCACTGGCATACACACATAATACAGTGTTGTACAATAGAATGTGTGTATCTAAGGCTATAAAAAAGATTTCTACTACATTATATTTGTGAAATAGTATGTGCTAATTTAGTTAAAGAAGACCATAATGCACGTGCACAAGGGGCAGAGTGAAGTCTGCCTGTGCAAATTTGACATGTTAACTTGAGTGGTTAGCTGTGAAAAGAAACGGTTACTATAAGGTAAGTAACTGAACTGTGCTTCTCCAAGATGTTCTGTGCATGGGGATCCCATTCATGGCATGCTAGCACCTCTTGCATAGGAGTTCAATAACATCAAAAGCATGGTCCATTAAGGGGTCATGCATGCACCTTTTGTGTCCTCGCACTCTCTCCCCTAAGGACATCCAGAATCTCAAAGAGTCTCTGAGCTGTGGGTCATGGGATCCACATGCAAAGAACATTTTAAAAAGTCACAGTTACTGTAAGTAACCATTCTTCCTCCTTTGAGTTCCTGTGCATGTGGCTCTCTCTCATGGTGATTAACAGGCAATTCAGAGATCAAGGTGATGGGAACTCAGAGCTCATTTGAACAGAGATTGTAGGTCTGCTCTTCCCATCTGTGCATCTACTTTGAAAGCTGATACCAAGGAATAATGCCTGGAAAAAAATATACAATGAAGATCAATTTGCTGCTCTGCAAATTTCAGATATTGGTATCCTACTGAAGCACACTGCTGAGGCTGTGTGGGGTATGGCAGAATGAGTAGTTACTCTGGCTGGAGGATGGAGTTTGTTAACAAGGTAGGAAATTTTTATACACTCCATTGTCCATTTTGATAATTTTTAAGAGGAGACTGATTTGCCCTTTGAAGCACTGCCATAAGCATTAAAAAGACAGTTCAGGAAATCACCAAGATGTGTTATATTAGAGTAGTATAAGAACATGAGAATGCCCATCCTGGGTCCATCTAGCCCAGTATCCTGTCTTCCAACTGTTGCTAGTGCCGGATGCTTCAGAGGGAATGAAAAGAACAGGGCAAGTATCGAGTGATCCACTGCCTGTCATCCAAACCCAGCTTCTGGCAGTTAGAGGCTTACGGACACTCAGACAATGGAAAATCTTGGCTATTGGCCATTGATGAACCTATCTTTCATGAACTTATCTAATTCCTTTTTGAACCCAGTTATATTTCTGGCCTTCACAACATCCCTTGGCAATGAGTTCCACAGGTTGTCTGTGCACTGAGTGAAGAAGTACTACCTTATAGTTTGTTTTAACCCTGCTGTCCATTAATTTCAATGGGTGACCTCTTGTTCTTGTGTTATGAAAAGGGGTAAATAACACTTCCTTATTCACTTTCTCAACACCACACTTTAGATTTACGTTTGAGAACAGATGTAAGGTTGATTTTACTGAGTTTGAGACCTGTTGAGCTGATCTTCTGTGGATTAACCAATCGTTGAGGAATGGGTGCACAAATACGCGGATGGTGGAGATGGGCACATATTACAAACAGGCATTTTGTAAATACTAGGAGCAGTGAAGAGGCTGAACAAGAGAACCCTGAATTGATGATTGTGTAGTACTTGGAAATGAAGAAGCTTCTTGATATTGCAACATGAAAAGCTGTCTTGCAAATTGAGGGTACTGAACTAGTCCATGAGATCTAATGAATGTGTGATAGATGCCAAAGTCACCATGCAGAATTTTGTACCGATGGAGGTGTTAAGGAACCCGAGGTCCAGTATAGGGAATAAAATCATTTTCCCTGGAAGGGTAGGAGGACTGGCTCTATTGCTCCCAACTCCAGTAGTGATAGTATTTTTCAACACATGACTCATGTGAGATTGGTTTCTCAAGAGAGACAGGGAGGGCATGATACGGAATTGGAGGGTGTACCCTTCCTGGATGACCTGCAAGACCCAACAGTCTGACATCATGGACGTCCAGGCATATTTGAAAAAGGCAAGGCAGGTACCAAAAAAGGTAAGTGAAGGGTACAGGATCCACAGTCTAATGCAGAATCCTTAACCGAAGCTTAAAAATTGTTGCTATCCTGTTGGTACCACTTCTCTCCTGCTGAATTACCAACATGGCATCTGTTGCTCCTCATTTTTTACTAAAGCTGAACTGTTCTTGCTCAAGGAAGGATTCCATTGTTCTCCTGATCCTAGCAATGAAAATGTATTCCTGTATCTTCATCTCATGTGATAGCAACTTTATTCCTTGATATAGTTTCCTCATTCCTGAATGCTTCCCTTCTCATGTTCTGGGATTAAGATAGACTTGCACCAATCTCTCACACGAATAGAAACTAAAATTGCTAAATGAGAGTACAGTTAATTGCCTAGGCCAGAATATCTCATAGAAGTTTTATCCATATGCATATTTTCTCCCAGTTTGAGAACCCCTGTTGTAAATAAATGTTGCATGCTACAAGTTAAAGGAATTGTACAGCACAAGGAAGATGTTGAAATATAAAACTAGGGTACGCCTTTGGATTATTAAAAACAATTGCTTAAGAAGGGCAGAAATCCAGTTAATAATGTGGGCTAATACTGAAATACAATTCTTGAAGTTAATCAAACAGAAAAAGCCTCCAATAAGGAAAGAATTGAAGAAATGCACTATACACAGATGCCATGTACTCAATGCCAATGGAAGCAGCAGAGATACAGAGCTGAAGTCTGAACCCGTATTTGGCATGCGTCCAACAGAAGTCCAGAGGGTGACCCTCTCCAATGGTCCCTGGAATCATGGCATATAAAACTGAGGACCTCACAGCTCACTGAGCGGGGAAAGACTCTTTTCGTCCAGGGTCACAGGACCAAGTGTTGATTGAACCCATGAAGAAGCTGCAGAATCCTAAATGCAACCGAGACCTCGAACAACTATGTGGAAAGGACTCTTCTCCCCATCCCTGGTTTAAGTGTTGAGATTTCATTTCAAAGATTAGCTTGCTGAGTCTACACCTCAAGTAACTATATCTTAGATCAGTAAGTATTAGTCTTACCTGTTAACCCGCCTTAACTGTTAATCCTGGGCCAGCTGGCCAACACTAGTGGCCCTGCTGCCTGGCTGGAGCAGCGCCACCTGGCTGGAGCAGTGGCCCCAGCTGCGCTGGCCAGCAGGATCGGCCCCTGCTGCACTGGCCAGCAGAATTGGCCTCAACTGCTTAATCAATTAACTGTTTAAATGACATTTTTAATCGTTTAAACGGTTATCTTTTTAAATGGTATTTCATCCCTAATGCTATGCTTTATAAATTCAAGCAAATTGGCCAAAGAGAGATATAAACCATAATTTGAAGCAATTCCTTTTGATATTCTAAACCTCTTTAAAACAAATAAAAGGAAGTATTTCTTCACACAACGAACAGTCAACCTGTGGGACTCCTTGCCAGAGGATGTTGTGAAGGTCAAGACCATAACAGGGTTCAAAAAAGAACTAGATAAGTTCATGGAGGATAGGTCCATTAATGGCTATTAGCTAGGATGGGCAGGAATGGTGTCCCTAGCCTCTGTTTCCCAGAAACTGGGAATGAGTGACAGGGGATGGATCACTTCATAATTACCTGTTCCATTCATTGCCTTTGGGGAACCTGGCACTGGCCACTGTCAGCAGACAAGATACTGGGCTAGATGGACCCTTGGTCTGACCCAGTAAGGCCATTCTTATGCTCTGTTTTGACACCAAACCACTCAAATAGCAGGCAGTTAGAAGTGCCTTAGAGACACGTATATTCTTACTCCTTGAAGAAATTCTGGAATTGTGATAAGTGTATTAGATACTATACAACTGATGATCACAAGTAAACATTACAAGAAATTTTGGTGATTTGCATTAAAGTAACTGCTGAACCTCAACCCTAGTCTATCACAATTGCTTGTAAGATTATATTGTTGTGCTCAGTACAGGCCTAAAACACTGGTGTTGTGTACCCCGATTGATGAGCTGTTCATTGTATACTAATGTGGTTCTGGATGAATTAATATATCGATTGGTTATGAGAAACAAAGTGTACTGATCTGAGAAGTACTGTCCAAGATAAAAGTTGGCCTGAAAAGAACCTGTCATTAAATTAGTAAACTAATGCTCCCGGGACTCAATAAAAAAGGGTTATTAATCTATTAGATTCCATCTAACATTGGCTATAATACTAATCAAGCTGAGATCTAGTTTATTAGATTTCAGTTTTAAAATCTGACCGGTACCTTGGTAAATCATAAAACTGATCCGCACTGACGTTTACACAAGGTTGAATGCAGGGGAACAAAGACATTTAATAAGTGACAGTGTGGGTGAAGTAGTAGGCAAGATGCTAGGGTGGAGCTAGATATGAAGGGAGAGATTGGGATTAAGAGCAGCAAAGGAGTGGCTGTTCTCACACCCTGCTCTTTACTATAAGGTGTCGGGTTTTTTTTGTTTTGTTTTGTTTTTTAAACTCTGAAAGGGGAAGAGATAGGAAAAGGAAGAGGGCAGCCCTTTTTCTTCCCCACCAACCTCCTTTACTCCCCATCAGCATGCTCCTGTGTGATTCCATCCCCACCCCACTTTTTCACTTAGAAAATATAAACAGTCTACAGCAGGGATCGGCAACCTTTGGCACGCAGTTTGCCAGGGTAAGCACCCTGGTGGGCCAGGCCGGTTTGTTCACCTGCCGCATCCACAGGTTCGGCCGATCACAGCTCCCACCGGCCGCAGTTCGCTGACCCAGGCCAATGGGGGCTGCGGGAAGCGGCACAGGACGAGAGACGTGCTGGCTGCTGCATCCCGCCACCCCCATTGGCCTGGAACAGCAAACTGCGGCCAGTGGGAGCTGTGATCGGCCAAACCTGCAGACTCGGCAGGTAAACAAACCGGCTCACCCACCAGGGTGCTTACCCTGGCAAGCCTCGTGCCAAAGGTGCTGATCTCTGGTCTACAGAGAAGGGATGGAGGTGATGGCAATTGGGGTAGCTTGCTGCTTTCAGACCCACTAGTTACTCTGGGCACCAGCCACCACTGCTATGATGGATACAGAAGTCCTGCATTTTTTCCCCCCCATTACAAATTCAAATCTTGCCTAGGCTTGGCCTGGAGAGCTAGTGTAAGTGACAACAAAGAGGTAAAGCCACATTTAACCTAGAAAAAGAGGCGATATTTGAAAACATTAGCTAACATGTTTTAAAAAATAGTATGGACTTAATTTAACCTCCTTTAAAAAAAAAAGTTATCTGGCTAAGTAACATTTTTAAACAACTTATTTCCTAGTGTAGAAAGGGCCCAAGAGAGCAAAAATTGAGCTGTTAGAGGGAAGAGATTTTTAGCAAGTTTTTAAAACTCTTGGCTCATTTTTCTGACTCTTTTACTCCAATGCCAAACTGACATTTTGCATAAAAGAAGCTTTGTTAATCATTAAACATCCATACTCCTTTTGACTAAGGTACTAAGAGTTCACAAATAAGCCTTAGACATCTCATTTTTATATCCTGGTAGCCCCTAGCATCCAAAACTGGGACAGAGGAGCGCCCAATGTGCTAGACACTATCACATATGGTAAAAGACAATCCTGCCCTGAACAGAGGAGACAAAGGGTGGGAGAAAGTAATTATTTTTCCCATTTCAAAGATGTGCATGAGAATCTAATGTACAAAGTAATGACAATTTCAAAATTAACCCAGTAAGAAAATATTCAGTTCATTTTCATGCAGGTAACATATGAACTGAAAACACACAGAGAACCTGATTACATTACCTACTTAGCTCATAAGCCTGCGTAAGCATATCCCGCTCATAAACAATATCTACAGGCTGGACAGCCTTTGTGATCATCTCTTCCTCCTCATCATCGTGGTAATCATCCACTTTCTTTCGAAATTCCTTCACTAGTTTGAGGCATCGGACCATGACATCAGTCCCTGAGAACACATGATACTACTGGTTAGTAAAATAACAGAACAAAATCTATGGGTGAAAAGGAGGGATCCACATGAAAAATAAGTTAATTCATTTCTCTCAGCATTGACAAACAGAATGACATTCCAGTTAAGTATCTTGATGAATTATCACAAGTGGAAGTGGGCACTTGCGTATGGGCCTGATGAAAATTCTCACAGCCTTGAGGTTTTTAACGATGGATACAGATGGAAAGGTCTCCTGCTCACTTGCAAAGATAACTTAGGGTATTCCTAGGGTTCAAACAATGAAGTATTTGAGGGGATGTGAAAATGGTTCTATAAAAGGATATAATATGAAATTAGGGAACTTTTAAATATGTGCAGGAAGGTGTGTGAATGGTGATCCTGTGAGATACATCTCTTCAGAAAACCAATTTAGATTGCAGTGTCTCTTCAGAGACACTGTCCTTTTGCTCTGATAATCACCTAACAAATGTTTGGGTCTTCTAAAGAAAGTAATTAACTGTAATTATTTTATCTATCAAAATGTAATACCACCCTTGAAGATTTACAACCCTTCTACTCTATGAAAACAATAGACTTAGGGAACCTGATTACAAAAACAGCTATCTTTTGAGCTGTTGTAATATGGTTAAAATGTATAATCTGGAGGAAACATCACAGTGATGGAACCAGGACTAAACCAACAGATTTGGTTTTTTTTTCCATGCAGACTTGGGAAAATGATGTTGCATTAGTCACAGCCATCAGAAGGCTCTCCTGGTAACAATATATACGGACAAGAAACTCTTAAAAGTTTACCTTTTGCAGCCTTGAAACAGTGGAAAACTTAGTACTGTGCATCTAGGGAATGGTAAGATTTGTTAACAGAAATGGCAGACTGAAAAATATTTGGGAAAAATACACACTGTGAAAATGGGTATTTGATAGAAAATCTTTCCTGGGTCTAAAACTGATGCACACAAGGAAGGATGACATTAGTACCTTACCTAATCATATCATAATCCCACTAATCCCTGGTTTATTGTTAATACTCAATATATCCTGGATTGGATAATGATTTCTTGTGAGTTGCGTTGTGTACTAACAAATTTATAACTTATATATATGTATACACCTGAGATGCAAAGGAAGCTTTACCTTTAAACACTCTGCTATTTAAGATTTTGGTTAGTTTATAGACTTGATGACATCAGCACGTACATAATAAAGATGTGGCTACAATTACCTTTCTTTGTTTTATAGGGTCCACCATCAGGGTGCAAGTCCTGTAACGGAGTAGATAATACTTTGGCCAGGCCAGCATTTATCATATATTGATACAGACGTTTGAATGTTCTTTCACAGAGACCCTACAACAACAGTAAAAAGAAATGAAAAAAGATGTCACTATTCTAAGGAGCATTCCCTACAAATCAGGAAGCTAACAGCAGTTAAACCCTTGACTTTCATAGAAAAGTACACTGAAGCACCTCAGGGACAGAAAGACATTTCTGACTCAGGGTACGTCTACACTGCACGATTATTTCGAATTAGCTTAAACCGATATTACAAAACAGATCTAATAAAATCGGTTTAGCGCGTCCACAGTGGGATCCCGAAATCGATTGTTTGCGTCCATGGTCCAAAGCTACCATCGATTTCAGGAGCGGTGCACTGTGGGTAGCTGTTCCTCAGCTATCCCATAGTTCCCACTTCCGTGTTGAGAGCACAGTGCCTGATGGGGCAGAAAACATTGCCCCGGGTGGTGCTGGGTACAGCCTCACCCCTCCCTTTGTGAAGGCAGCAGACAACCCTTTGGCGCCTTTTTCGCGGAGTGCATTGAGCAAACGCCATAGCACAGCAATCTTTCCCTTTTTTTTTTCACGTGGTGGTGGGGGGAAATAAACTGAGGAGCTGTTCCCTGAACCACGCCAGACACTGTGTTTGAACCTACAGACATTGGGAGCTCAGCCAAGAATGCAAATAATTTTCAGAGACTGCTGTGGACTGTGGGATAGCTGGAGTCCTCAGTACCCCCTCCCTCCCTTCATGAGCGTCCATTTGAGTCTCTGGCTTCCCGTTACGCTTGTCACACAGCGCTGTGTATCCTGGAGTTTTTTATTCAAACGCTTTGGCATTTCGTGTTCTGTAACGGAGCTGGATACAACAGATTTGTCTCCCCATACAGCGATCAGACCTAGTATCTCCCGTACGGTCTATGCTGGAGCTCTTTTTGGATTTCAGACTGCATCGCCAGCCGTGCTGATCAGAGCTCCACGCTGGGCAAGCAGGAAATGTAATTCAAAAGTTCGCGGGGCTTTTCCTGTTTACCTGCCCGCTGCATCCGAGTTCAGATTGCTGTCCAGAGCGGTCAGTGCTGCACTCTGGGATGCCGCCCGGAGGCCAATAACGTCGATTTCCGTCCACATGAACCCTAATCCGAGTTATCACTATCGAATTTAGCGCTACTCCTCTCGTTTGGGAGGAGTTCCGAAATCGATTTAAGGAGCCGTTTAACTCGATATTAATGACGACGTCGTGTGAACGGATACAGCGTTAAATCGGTATATCGGCCATTAAACCGATTTAAAGTCGCAGTGTAGACCTGGCCTCAGTTACTATATGCCTGTAGCCCCTTGACCAGGACTTTATGTCCCACTTCTCTTTCATTTACCTGGTTTTTAGTATCCGGTCGTCTTTCCCTGTCTACAAGCTCTCCATTATCTGTCTTGAAAAAAGCTTTCGCACTATCACATCTGCCTCTAATTACCATCCCTTGCCTCCTTTCTTCCACTGTGTTCAGTTTATTCAAACGTCCTAGACCTCAACTAAATCCTGCATTCCACTCAATCCTGCTTCTGCCCTCTCCATTCAGAATGGTCAAGATCAAAAATAATAATATATTACAAACTGAAGAAAGGGAAAGTTGATTGTAATGAATGTAAATCAGAAGCTAGGAATTGTAGAAAATTGATCAGGGAAGCAAAGGGACACAAGGAGAACTCTATGGCCAACAGAGTTAAGGATAAGGAGGAGGTTTTTTAAAGCACATTAGGAACAAAAAGAATCCTAACAATGGCTCTGGTCCATGACTAAATGGAAATAGTAGAATTAATAATAATGCCAAAACAGAAGTAGTGTTCATTAAATATTTATGTTTTATATTTGGGAAAAGAAGAGATGATGCAGTCATATCATCTGATAACACTCTTTCCATTCCAATGGTATCTTAGAAGGATGTTAAACAGGAGCTCCTAAAGACAGACATTTTAAAATCAGCATGTCAAGATAACTTGCATCTAAGAGTTTTAAAAGAGCTGGCCAAGAAGCAGGCTGGGCCATTAATGCTGATTTTCAAGAAGTCTTAGAACAGGGAAGTTCCAGAAGACTGAAAGAAAGCTAATGTTGTGCCAATATTCTAAAAGGGCAGATGGGACGACCTGGGTAATTTTAGGCCTGTCAATCTGACATTGATCCTGGGCAAGATAATGGAGCAGCTGATACAGTACTCAATTAACAGAGAATTAGAGGAGGGTAATATAATTAATGCCCATTTTATGAAATTACAGGTTTGGTTGATAAAAGTAGAAGTGTTGATGTAATAGGCCTATTTAAGGCAATCTCGGGGCACTTCTCACAGCCCCTCACGTACCAGCTCCTGAATTCCCTGCAACTCAAATGGAGTTGAAGCAGCCAAAGGAAGACGAAAAACTAGTAACTAATGGGATATGAGGCATTCAGCTACCAGCTGGAGGCACACAGAAGAGAGCAGAGGAACTCCAGAGTCTATACAAAACACTGTGAAGGGGAAAATGACCTGCATTCCCCTTGCTCCCAGAAGCAGAGAAGAGGGGATCACAGACCCCCTTCCAGTCCCACTGCTCTCCTTCCTTCAGGAGTGGGGAAAAAGGTAGCCCCAAACCTATCTTCAGCACAGGCAACCTTAGGAGGCTGCTCACTGCAGCTGTGCAGCTCCAGAGGCTCCCTATGGGGTGGGAGAAGCAGAGGCCTACTTTCCAATCCTAGTCTGCCTCTCTGGGCTCCCGTCCCAGTCCCATTGCACCCCTCCCCCATCGGTTCTCAATCAGCCAGTCTTTTCCTGTTCTGCCTCCCCCAACAACTTTTACTCCCAGTTTCTCTCCCCATCTGCCACCCTCCAAGTCCCAGTCTCCTCCAGGTTCCATAACCCACTTTACTCCCTCTGGTCTGGCTCTAGTCCCTTCTGCACCCAATTCAGAAAGCTTACTCTTTCATGATGCCTGGGCCCAGAAAAAGGAACACCAAGAACGCAGACTCTTACTTCCAGCGCCTGGCTCCAATCCAGCCCAACCTGCATCAGCCAAGAGTGGCAATGGCAGAGAAAGCCCTGCTTAGCCCCTTCAGCCTGGGCAGGCGTACGCTCACTGCAGATGGAGTCTTTGGAGAATGTAGCTGTGAAGCTCCAAGTCTCTACTGAGTATATGTGGACTGAGATTTTTTAGAGGCTTAAAACCTGGCCAAATTTGAATACATTTTCACTATAAGAGCAAAAAGCACCTCCCTGACACAAAGGCCACCCACTTCTAAATGTCAAGCCCTTGCTCCAGAACATGAGGGTGCTAGAGATTCTCAGAGAAAAGGTTGTTTATTTAATAAGATTAACAACATTTTCCCTATACCTCATTCTGGGCAATGGCTGAGCCGTTTTGTCTGAAACTTTCTAAAGTTTATTTGAATTAGACACCTGACACTGAAAATTTCAGCCTGAGAAGTTAAAGTCTGGTACTTAGAAGCAATGGAAAACAGGTCTGTTTAATGGGAAGTATTATAAGATTGTCTGACATTTCGCATTATATAGACCAGTTCTGCTTGTAATGCTGAATTTTTAGATTTCATTAACAGCAACTTGAAAGCAAATCTCACCAGTTCTTCCCTCAGATTCCCCAATGTTTCCATTTTGTTTGATCGAGTGCTCAGCACACTTGAGAGCTTCTCCATAAGGATATCATATTTACTCCTCCTAAAACAAAAGGAAGTTATTCAACATATGAACTTCATGAGCACTGACTTTTACATCCAGAAATACCACAGAAAACACTAGTTACCATCACAGAGGTAGACTGAGAAATATAAAGCAAAGATTTTAGCAACATTTGAGGGAAAATCAAGTTGTTTATGTTAAGGTCTTACAAAAAACAGACGCAATTCAATTTTTGAATAGTCTTTTGAATTTGGACTCAAAACCCAACATTTCATTTGCATGCCCTTGGTTTAAGATGTGCACTAATTTTGAAAAGTTTGGGTGATCCCCCTCAGAAACAGGGGCACTGAATATGTTTCTAAACCTTTTGCAATGGGCTGTTGGACTTCTTCAAAACTTCTCTAAAAGTTGATAAACCCCATATAGATTTCAGAAGAGCTTTTGAGCCACATTAGTATTTCACAAACGTAGCGATGTATGCACAGTACCCAGATGACTTCTCCAAATTATCTCTACCCATCATATTCCCCATATCACATTTCTTGATTTATGCTACCAATCCTGGTTTGCCTCCTGGAAGCATGAGAACACAAAAAGCTTTATGAAGTCCATGTAGGTTCAATGGTTCCTCCTAACAGGCCTTAGTTACAGGACCACCTACTCTTTGTCAAACAATATTCAAAGGTTGGTTGTTAATCAGATATAAAACTATATTTGATATAAACATTGTTTGTCCTGGGAAACTGTAAGAAGTCATACTTCACAATTTTTTTTTTACCCACTTCATATTTAAAAGCCCACACTCTGTTACATTGGTCATATATAGATTAGAATTTTTAAAAATTTATGGAGGAGTTCATTTAAATTTACACACAGAGTGCTGGTTAGGGGAATGCCCTTCACCCACATGGGCCAAACAGCAGATGCAAATATCCAATACCAGGAAGACAGCCAGATACCCAAGCTGTTCTGAAGCCAGGCCTGCTGTTTCACTGCGACCAAGCCAAAGCCAGTGCAGGATCTAACTATGCAACAGAGGAAAAGAGAGTCAGAAGTAAAAATTCATTAGAAGGCGCTGTAGGAGCTATCCAAGAATAACACAGATATTAAAGCAATGTACAAGAAAAATCAGGTCTCTGTAGGACAAGACCAGGCAGCAGGATACCTAACCATGTAAACCATGGCTGGAGGGGGGCACATATCCTTTATACAACCTCTGTCTCTGAATGCTTAACCACTGTGAGGAGGGGCTAATTCAGAAACCAACAAGCACGCTTCCAGAAAGTTTTGATGGGCCCATGGCACCAGGAGCATGTCCTAATGATAAGAAAGTACACGTACCAACCTGAAGAACCACCTAACTTCTGTTTGGTACATACCTGTCAACATGAAAGCGGTTCAAAAGCAGAAGAATGGAGTGCTGCTGGACTCCACTTGGTAGTCTTATGACATGGGACTGCATTGAAATGAGACCATTTCTGTCTAATACTCTTCTGTGATAATGCATTTTACCAGCATCCACCCTAGAGAAGACAAGACATCCACAGAACCTCCCATGATGGCTTGTAAATAAATATAATAAACAAATTATATTCATATAGCACCCATCATCCGAATGACCTTTACAAACTTAAATTACTATACAAATTGCCTGTACAACCTTTATTCAGCCCTCTTTTGCATATACATGATAGTCTTATTACATCATCACATACCACTTTCTCCACAGGGCCTCATTCAGTGTACAGGAAATGACTCAGGGTAGTATACTGAATGAGGCTGTTGTCTATAGGACTCAGCCTCATTTGCTGCTGAAGTCAGGTGTATAATAAATGAGAAAAAATACTATTGGAAAAGAAAAGATGGTCTTATGGTTAAGGCAGGTGAATGTCACACTGAGAGACTGGATTTTATCTTTGCTTCAGCCACGTGATGCTGGGCAAGTCACTTAAACCAAACTTTTCACAGGTGGCACTAACTGTGTTTTTCATTTTCTAGGTGCTTAACTTGAAACAACTGGGATCTAATTTGCGAAAGTGCTGAGAAGTCATAGCTACAGCTGAACTCAGTGAGAGCTGTGCTCTGAGTATATGAAATTCTACACAAATATTAAGTACTCCAAAAAACCAGTCCCCAAATGTCTCAAGTTGGGCACCCAAAATAGACAATTATGACCTTCATCTCTCTGTGCCTGAGTTCCCTATTTGTAAAATGAAGGTAATCCCACCACTGTGTCTCACAAGGGAATTGTAAAGGTAAGTTCATTAATGTTTGTGAAGCACTCATACAACGGTAGCTCCACAGAAACACCCATGAGGAAATTAATAGTTCTGTATTCAATGCAGAGTTAGGATGGTGACAGTGTTGCGGGAAATGCGGAATTGGTTAGCGCTATGCTAGGCTGATGCAGCGACTCCTAGTGTTGGACACCATCACGTGGTCAAGGGACATCTACCTAGAACACATCAATCACCCAACATCGGCAAGACCAGGAGTGATGAACTGAAGAGCCAATGAGAAACAAAGTGGGGAAAGTATTTGAAAACTTCCCTGATGGACTGTATTTTCTAAGGAACAACCTATCCTAATTTCTCAAAAACTGAGGGACATTCTTCACTCATTGCCATATTTGCTTTCCACAACCAACTCTCTGTATAACTTTTCATGAGTGATGTCACCAAATATTTGGATGCTAATACTTAAACTGTCTTTTTAAATTTATTCACCTAAATTTGGGTTATTTCAGATTATGTACTACATGTATCTTATGACTTTTAAAACAAACTTTGTATTTTTGGATAATCTAAGCACTATACCCAGATGTACAAACATTCTTTCCTTAACCTGTGTATTATATAATTTTAACATTAGATTTAATAAAAAATTGTAAATATAGCCTGGAGCCACACACTGAATGGTGAGGATAAAAAATATTGAATAGCTGCTCAATATTAATTCTGGCATTTCCTAACTTCTGTGCGTTTGACTTTGCAACCTTAACACTCTTTCTGTTTATTTTTTTTTAAAAAATTAATTTCTTAATTTTTTTAAAAAAAGCAAATAAATAGAAAAGAAATTCCATCACGTAGAACCATACAGACCCCACTTTCCAGCAAGGCTGGAACCTTTAGGTCCACAGCACAGACTTCTGCCACTATCCTCTGCGTACCAGTCATGAGAGACAGGTAAGAGTTTCTGAGAGGGCTTCCTCTGCTGTCTAGCCAATAGCTATAAATGTTTAGACTCAGGAATCCTGGGTTTAATTCCAGGTGTTCAAGTACTTATTGACTCTTCTATACCTGTATCCCCTCTGCTCCTAACCCAGCCCCAGCTTGATCCTGCCTCCCCTCCCTGTGCTTTCCAGACAGGCTGTTTCCTCCTACCCTGAAACTGTGACAGGTACATCTCTGATCCCATAGAGACCTCCATGCAAAATTTCAAGTCCCTAACATCATCCTCTGAAATGGATGAACTGTTTTTTTAAAATTCAGCCTGGGGCAAAGACCTAACATAACATTTTTCAACGTGAAATTTACATTCTGACAAAATTATAGGCAACAAAAAACAGGGTCTTATAATGGAAAGCATAGCTCAATGTATAAATTAACATCCTGTGAACATGAACAGAATCTTTTACACCTTTCTAGGTCTGCAGTGTCTGAGCTTCATAGGTAGGGCTCTTCCAAATTCAGGGTCCATTTTGGTCAATTTCATGGTCAGAGGATTTTTTAAATCTTAAATTTCATGATTACAGCTATTTAAATCTGACATGTCATGGTGCTGTAATAGTAGAGGTCCTGAGGCAAAAAGGAGTTGGGGGGGGGAAAGAGGGGGTTGCAAGGTTATGGAGGGGGCGGGGATTATGGTACTGCTACCCTTACTTCTGTGCTTCTGCTGGTGACGACGCTGCCTTCAAAGCTGGACAGCTGGAGAGTGGCAGCCACTGGCTGGGAGCCCACCTCTGAAGGCAGAGTTGCTGCCAGCAGCAGCGCAGAAGTAAGGATGGCATGGTATGGTATTGCCACCCTTACTTCTGCGCTGCTGCCTGCAGAGCTGAGCCCTCAGTCAGCAGCCGCCACTCTCTGGCCGCCCAGCTCTGAAAGCGGTGAAGAAGTAAGGGTGGCATGGTATGGCACTGCTAACCTTACTTCTGTGCTGCTGCTGGCGGAGTGCATCTGGCCAACAGCAGCTGCTCTCCAGCCGCCCAGCTCTGAAGGCAACGCAGAAGTAAGAGTGTCAATACTGTGACCCCCCTGCAACTCCCTTTTGGGTCAGGATGCCCAGTTTGAGAAATGCTGGTCTCCTCAGTGAAATCTGTATAGTATAAGTTAAAAGTACACAAAAGACCAGATTTCACCAGGGAGATCAGATTTCATGGTCCGTGACGCATTTTTCATGGCTGCGAATTTGGTAGGGCCCTAGTCATAAGCAGCAGGAACAGTGTGAAATTAACACGGATAGCAGCAGTAAAACTATAGAAAGTCTGCACATGACAAAAGCCATGCCAATTTCATGCTGCTGCTTGGCAAAACTAACAAAAACAGCAGAAGCAGGCAATTAAACTATTAATAAGGATAAGAGGAAGGGACAGGAGACTAAAAAAATTGGAGTCTTGAAAAGAGGGGTAGAGTAGCAAAAAATAGGCTGGGTGGAGCTTCAAATTTTTCTATCTAGTAGCTGGAAACTAGTATAAAGGAAGCAGGTCCCAACCAGGATTCCGGTACAGCAACTCTGCAGAAACCCCCACACCATCCCCTTCGTATCATCTGGGGGTAGGTGAAGGGAGAAAAGCAGCAACTGGGCTTACTAAGTCGCACACTTGGACTTTGCAGCACTTCACCTCCTTCATGTATCTAGCTATGACTATTAGGATCAGTCCTCCACATGAAAGTAATCCCTATATATAAGCAGGTTAGGATAGGAAATTAAAATACCATCTCCAACTGAAACTTCAGGAGGAATTTAAAGAAAGCATAAAGTACTTAACCAAATGGGAATTTAGTAAAGACAAGAGGTTAATAACTGTTTTGGTGAGAAAGTACCATGAAATTTAGTTACTTCAAGCAGTAAGCTGGTATCTCCAGCAGCACAGGACCTGCAGCAACCAAGTGCCCACAGTACTGTGATGAGACATTCCTGAAGAATGAAGCCTTGTCTGCAAGGCTTTGATTTATTTTCTAAACAACAACAAACTCTATACTTACTTGAAAGCCCCAGTGTGAAGGTCTCTCTGAAGTTCCCCTTGCCATCTAGCACGACCTAATCGCTCCAAAATGCAGTAGGAGAAGTCTGGGAGTTTTAAGTCTGGATCCCCCTCCCAGCCAATTAAAGCCCTGTAGCGCAGAACCTGTGAAGCAACGATGACTAATTTCTCCCCCAACCTACAAAGCAAACAGCAAGAGATGAGAGGTTAGTTTCCCAGAGCTTCTAAATTTAACCATCTCCCCAACTGCTTTCTTTTCTGAGCGAAAATGATTACTGAAGGGATTACTTTGAAGTTGCACAAGGCTCAGCCGAAGATCTAGGACTCTCTCTCCATCTTCATGATGGCACATAACACCAATTAACATTACAAATGATTAGCTGTAACTCCAGAAAAATACTTCACCAAGCACCGAGTTTGAAATTTAGGAAGTTGTCGATTGAACTGCCTGCCTGCCTGGCTCCTATCCAAATCTTTCCCACTTTCCTGATACAGAACTGAGATATGGTCCTGTTCTCAACCACTATCTCCATATAGGCTGAGGACAATTGCAACAATTCCATGATAGGCTTGATGTCAACTGACATCAGCAATAACAAGAAGCTTGTTACTCACACCAGCCCTTTAAAGTAATAGAACTGCTTTCACAACACTGTTTTAAATGCTGAATTGAGGGATGGAAAGGATCAAATTATTTTTCAGGAAGTTAGTAAGCTGCTTAGGCCTGGTCTACACTTCAAAGTTAGGTCGACATAGCTACAGCACTTGGGAGGTTCCGAAAAATTCACACTGTAGACGTAGCTAGGTTGACAGAAGAACTCTACCTTTGAGCACGGTAGGAAGTGTCTACAGCATGGCACTAGAGCAGCATACCTGCAATGCCGTAGCACAGACATGGGCTTAGTGAGCAGCATTAAAAGTAGTAACCTTGCAGCAGGAACGGGTGATGGAGCTTTAGTTATAACAGGAGCAATGCGCATACAAAATGATTAGCTGCTAGGTGCATATTATAAATCCTACATGCTCTCCAAGCGCTGATAATGCAGCACATCAATAGAAAAATCTAAGAAGTTCCAGAGCAACTTGTTCAGTCATGTTTTTAACACTGAATAGTGGTAGCACTACTAAATACATGTCTGTTTTACTCCAGACAATTGTCAAAGGAAAACCTAGACTTCTCCACTGCACTACCAGGAATATACAGTATTTTGGCAGCACTGAGATCTCAGAGCTAATTTAAAAGAGAAAAAACTTTAAAAGCCTGGTTTGAAAATCTATATATCTGGTTCCCAGGTTAAATTCCTCAATTATTAAAATGGAGAGAAGCCAAAATAATGCCAAATTAAATCATGGAGCCAGCAGGGCTGTAAATATTGTTTAAAAAGTTAAATGATATAATTTTAATCGTTTAAATGGTTAACTGGTTAACCAATTAAAGGGAGAGGTCTTGACCTGCACGGCCTGGGGTGGCTCCGGCCGGTGCAGCCCAGGGCTGGGGGTTAACAGCAAGACTAATGCTTACCAGTTAACTGTTTAATATTTTACATCCCTAGGAGCCAGGCTCACCTCCCCTTAAAAGGAGCTGTTTCCAAATAGCAAAGCATTGTAATTTAAAATGAAACACCAACAAATACTGAAATCTTCTTACTCACTTTTCATAGGCTTCTGTGTAGGCATAACAAGGCTGCAAATCCTTTGTCCTAATTTGATCAGTATAATTTAGTCTCTCCTTAAAATATTGGCATGAACCCTGAATGCCATCCTTATTATCCAAAATCATATGGACAGGATAAATATCATCTAGAGGGACAGGATCTCTTTTCGTTTCCAGTATTCCTGTTTCAAGATCTATTTCTTCATATCTGAAATAAAAATGCAAAGAGAGCCAGTTTTTAAAATTGTAACATCCACGAGACAAAAACAACTTAAAAGTTGAATTTAAGGTTGCTGCTACATTTCAACGGGTCTCCAATAAATGTCTTGGAATAAACCTAGAACTAAAAATCCTTTAAATCTCAAAAGTTAGAAAGCCAGGAAATGCAGAATTAGAGCTGCACTTCTCAAACAAGGAATCCAAATATGTCAACATTCAGAGCATAATAAAAAGGCTTTTTCTGAGGAGATGGGAGTAAACAAAGAATTTTTAGCATAAGTATGTCAGGGGGGTAATAATATGCACACTGGCCTTGCTGAATTTTACTGTACTTTTATTGATTTGCCCAAGTACCACGAGTTTTAGACAGGCACACTGACTCTTTTTCAATACTTTTCAAAAAGAAGTTGCAATGCTTTTTATTTCCTGATTATTTTTCAGTAAGACAATCATGTACAGAAGCTAAGTTTTTGCATATAAATTTTGATTTATTTACAAAACCATTAAAATAGTGCAATTCACAAATTATTTCTAGTTTTATAGTTTTTGAACAAATACAGGAGAGAGTTGTGTGCTACAACATATTAGTATACAAAACTTATATTTAGTAACAATTAAGGTTGCAACAGTCCATACTCCACCCATGCTTTCTTTTCCATCTTGCCCACAACACTGTAAATAACCTATTCCAGTGCTCCATAAAGTTTTCATTTTTCTCTCCACCAGATACCCAAAAGTAATACATACCACAGCTTTATCAAACTTTAATTCAAATGCAAAACCTGAAGCTACCTCATCTGCTTTTATAAAATTGTATCAAAAGATCAGTAAATCTGACTATCATATATTGCATGCATTCTGGACATTATTCTGCCTTAACACTAGAAGGTTACTCTTAAGATTGTTAATCATGCCATCCCTCCACACACAGATCAGCAGCCCCCTGACCTTCATATTCCTTAGCATAGGTTATTTGAATGACATGAGTAATTAATTAGCTCCTTTCCAGACCAGGCACTGGAGAACGACCTGAGACAATTTGCCACTAGTTTATACAACTGTTTAGTAGACAGCAGCAGAATCCTGTATATTTTACCCATGCTTGGGAGAGGAGTCATGATGCAAGGCAGAATGGTACAGTGGATAAGACTGGGGTTTGTCATGTTAAATACTTGGGATCTGGACCTGCAGTGATCTTGTATGAGCTCACTCCTTTGTTTAAAATAATAATAATAATTGACAGGGAGCTTTCCCTTAGGCAGACAGGCATGTGGTGTCTTTCTTTCCCAAAAGTCAATGATAGCGTTCACACCACAACATTTATTTTTTGTTGTTGAGTTAAAAAATTAATAACTTCAGTTTGGTGCACTTATTTGATGTTATGGCTAAAAAGTTATAGTAAAACACACTTTACAAATACTACTGACATATAACTGCTATTCTAGGTACAGTAGAACTGCAGAGTTCTACTGTACCTCGGGAATGGAGATTGTCTGTAACTCTGAAACGTTCTGTAATTCTGAAGGGACTTCAGCCACATTGGGGGTTGGGGCTGCAGCCGTGGGTGGGGGGGTGGTGGTCAGGACTCTGGGGGAGGGTCATGGTTTCTGAGCATTGGGGCACCAGGGCTCCGGGCAGGGGACTCAGGGCTTTTGCCCCATGAGAACATTGGGGCTCAGCACTTTAGACCTGTGGGGAGTATGGGGCTCAGGGCCTCAGCCCTGCAGCTCCATTCCCAGTTTCATCTTCAGAAAAAGATCTTGGAGTCATTTTGGATAGTTCTCTGAAGATGTCCATGCAGTGGCAGTCAAAAAAGCAAACAGGATGTTAGGACTCATTAAAAAGGGGACAGAAAATAAGACAGAGAATATCTTATTGCCCTTACATAAATGCATGGTATGTCCACATCTTGAATACTGCATACAAATGTGGTCTCATCTCAAAAAAGATATACTGGCATTGGAAAAGGTTCAGAGAAGTGCAACTAAGATGATTAGGTGTTTGGAATGGGTGCCATATGAGGCTAGAATTTTTCAGCTTGGAAAAGAGAAGACTAAAGGGAGAGATGACAGAGATATATAAAATCATGAGTGATGTGGAGAAAGTGAATAAGGAATTTACTTGTTCCCATAAGAACTAGGGGCCACCAAATGAAATTAATGGGCAGCAGGTTTAAAACCAGAGCTTTGAAGCTGTGCTTCCGCTCCACTCCAGCTCCAGGCAAAAATCTGCAGCTTCGCTGCTCCGCGCTCCAGCCCCGAGCTCCGCTTCAAAGCCCTGTTTAAAACAAATAAAAGGAAGTTCTTCTTCACACAACACACAGTCAACTTGTGGAACTCCTTGCCTGACGAGGCTGTAAAGGCTAGGACTATAACAAGGTTTAAAAGAGAACTGGATAAATTTATGGAGGTTAAGTCCATTAATGGCTATTAGCAAGGATGGGAAAGGAATGGTGTCTCTAGCTTCTATTTTTCAGAGGGTGGTGATGGATGGCAGGAGAGCGATCACTTGATCACTACCTGTTAGGTTCACTCCCTCTAGGTCACCTGGATTTAGCCACTATCGGTAGACAGGATACTGGGCTGGAAGGACCTTTGGTCTACCCAGTACAGCCACTCTTATGTTCTTAACCCAAGCCTAGGAGTGTGTTGGGGTCACCATGCAAGTGGAAACCAGGCTGTGTCTGACGTGTGACTGGCAGGTTGTAGCCATACCCAGACGCTCAGGGGGGAGGTACAGCAGCAGAGCATTCTGCGGCACCAAGTTTGCAGGGCAGGGGTGACACAGCCTCTCACCGATTTGGACTGAACCCCTGAATGCCACAACCCCCCCTCCCCACACACTCTGCCAGCCCCCCCCACACACACTCCCCAAGTCACTCTACCTCCCACCCCCTGCCCTACCCTCACCGATCGTGCAGGCGGAGCGGGGGCCGCTCCCGCGGTAACAGGTAGAAGCTGAGGTCGGGCTGAGCGCTCAGGGCAGCCCACAGGAGCTGCTGGGTGGCGGGCTCCAGGGGTAGCGGGAAGGGCGGGACGCGGCTGCTCAGCCGGTACCATAAAGTATTCAGCGTGATCCCATCCAGACCCTCCAGAGCCACCTCGTCCAGCAGAGCCCACAGCGCCTCCATCCCACCGCCACTCACTACACCTGCGCCGCCGCCACCCTCCCGACGGACCCTACACCGATTCGATGACCTCTACTGCGCCTGCGCGTCCTCATTTTGCGTCACAGGGTCGCTCCGGAAGTGAGGTTTGCTAGTCGCGACGGTAACCAAGGGAACTGGTAAACAGGGAGGCGGCAGAGCTGTCGGTGTCGCCGCTGGCGGGAAAGAGACACGGTACGGGGCGGGCGAGGAGGCTCCGGGGTGAAGCGGCGGAGGAGTGGGGACGGGGTGCGGAGGGGAGGCGCCGAATTGAAGGCGAATGACTGGCCTGGGGAGGACGGGATTGGGGGGCGGGCGGAAGGAAGCCGGCCGGGATGGGGAGCGAGGCCCGCCGGCGGGCTCTCGTGCTTGTGCGATGAGGCGCTCCGGCCGCAATGTAACAAGGTTTGTCCTGGCCCCACCCCGCCATTGCCCCGGAACAGCGATCGGTGTTCAGCTTAAAAACCCAGGCTGAGGAGTTGGGTCTTCGCCTCTGCCCCAAGCAGCACCTTTCAAGGGGCAGCCCGCCTCCTCCTGCAGACATTTCAAAGGTCCAGTTTCTAAACAGCGCTGCGCGTTTAAATTAATATCGACATGGAACAAAGGAATGTCTCTTCTGCGGCTCCCATTGGCCGGGAACGGCGAACCGCGGCTACTGGGAGATGCGGGCGGCTGTGCCTGCAGGCGGCCGATGTAAAGAAACTGTCTCGCGGCCGCAGGCGGATTAACCTGACGGGCTGCAGATTGCCCACCACTGTTTTAGAAGTTAAGTGAACAGGAGAAAAAAGAGGGTTTTTTTTTTCTTTGCATTAGAAATTCAGGTCTTATGCATGTCGACACTACAGTCTTAAGTCTTCCTAGGTAAGGTCGACTTACAGCCACTGCAGTAATGACTGTGGTGGCTGTTTCCACACTGTCTTCTTTCTGTTGGTGGTGTGCATCCTTACCAGGAGCGCTTCCACTGACTGAAGAAGGGCAGTGTGGGGGGCTGAGTGCCAGGGCTTTCAGCTCTGCGCAGCTTTCCACCGGGTTACTTGCCTTCTAGTTTCCCATTGAGAGTGAGTGGCAGGAATCCACCTAGGGCTTATCATCTCCAGCAGGGAGATCCATAATGTCCGGTTGTCTGCTGTGCTCCTGGCAGGGAACTAAGAGCCCAGAGGGACAGTCAGGCTCTGAGGTGGGAGTGATGATGCAGCCAGACTCCCTGCCGGGAGCAGAGAAGCAGGACACTGGAGGGTAGCAGGGCTCTCAGTGGGGAGCTGGGGCTCTGGGGAGCAGCAGGGTTTCCAGTGGGGAGTCTAGGCTGCAGCCCAAGCTGGGAGCCTGGCTGGCAGTCCAACTTGGAGTGGAGACTAGTCCAGTTGGGGAATCAGGCTTTCTTGTAAATTTCATGGCTCTGAGTGGCATGGAACTGTGAAATTGATAAGACAACCAACAACCCATGTAAGTAATGCAGTGTCTGTATTGACCTAACTACACCAACATAAGCCCTACGCTTCTCATGGAGGTGAAGTTATGATGTTGGTATAGTAGGGCGCTTACATTAGCACGAGCAAGGCTGTAGTGTGTACACTGACATAGTTGCGTTATGTTGATCTAACTGTGTAGTGTAGACCAGGCCTAATAAGATGTCTTTTCAGGAAGATTGAGTGGATAACTAATGAACTGGGGAGATCATATTCACAGATACCATGCAGGCTAGCAAAGTCAAGAATATGTTATTTATCTTTTATATGAAACTATATAAAAAACTTATTTCAGTTTGTAAATTAAGCTTTTCAGTGTCATGCGTCTGACAAAGTGGGTATTCACCCACGAAAGCTTATGCTCCAATATGTCTGTTAGTCTATAAGGTGCCACAGGACTGTGTCGCTTTTTACAGCACCAGACTAACACGGCTACCCCTCTGATACTTTTCAGTTTGTAAGTAGTCAGTGATTTATATGCATATAGAGGCTGAAGGGAGTGTCATAAATAGAGAGCTAAGGGTTAATGTTTCTTTCACCTGTAAAGGGTTAACAAATAGAACCAAACACCTGACCAGAGGACCAATCAGGAAACCGGATTTTTCAAAGCTGAGGGAGGGAATGTTTTGTGTCTGTGTCTTTGTCTGCCTCTCATATCATAGCTTTCCTACTCAGATTTGAACCTTAGCGTTCATAATCTGAGAAGCTAGCATAAACTCCTCTAAGCTTAATTACCAGCTTAGATCTGATATTGCTGCCACCATCCAAAAATTCCAGTGTTTTGGCTCACTCTGGTCTCCCCAAAACCTTCCCTGGGGAACCCCCAAGACTCAGATGCCCTGAGTCTACAACAAAGGGAAATAACCCACTTCCCTAAAGGGAAATAACCGGCATTCTCGCTCGAGCAGCCTCTCACACTCGACCACCGGCAGAATTTTTCTCATCTGGGCTAGACCTGAAGAGTTACTGGATGCAGGCACCTCTTTACATCTCATATCCAAGAAGCATGTCTCTTTCTCTTCCACAAAGAGACAAACCAAATACAAGGAAACAGAAAAGATTCTTATTGCTTCTCCCAGCCTTAGCTTTCCCTCCCGACCAATGTTCCCTGGCTGGCTGCAGAGTTCACTCACTCCGTAGATCTAAAACAAGCAAGAGGAATTTTCCCTTCCCCTTCGTTCCTTAGGGCCGACCGCGAAGAATGAAGAAAAACCTCAAACAGCAAGTCTTAAAAGAAAACTTTATATAAAAAGAAAGAAAAAGATCATAAAAAAATGATTCTCTGGTATTAAGGTGACAATGACACAGGGAAGTGGGTTATTTCCCTTTGTTGTAGACTCAGGGCATCTGAGTCTTGGGGGTTCCCCAGGGAAGGTTTTGGGGAGACCAGAGTGAGCCAAAACACTGGAATTTTTGGATGGTGGCAGCAATATCAGATCTAAGCTGGTAATTAAGCTTAGAGGAGTTTATGCTAGCTTCTCAGATTATGAACGCTAAGGTTCAAATCTGAGTAGGAAAGCTATGATATGAGAGGCAGACAAAGACACAGACACAAAACATTCCCTCCCTCAGCTTTGAAAAATCTGGTTTCCTGATTGGTCCTCTGGTCAGGTGTTTGGTTCTCTTTGTTAACCCTTTACAGGTGAAAGAAACATTAACCCTTAGCTCTCTATTTATGACAGGGAGTAAACTTTTTACTTTATTAACATGTATTGGAGATGCATCAGGAGTATCACAATGGAATGTAACTGTTGAGAGAGGCCTGGTAACTTGAAATATGTTCTTGTAATCTGTATTCAGCTGTTAGCCTGAACCCTAGCTTCTGTCTTATTGCATCCTTCATGTTGCACATCCCTTTAAATCTCCTTAGAAAGAAACACAATGTATATTGCATCATTTCAAAGGGAAGTATTGGTTCCCTCTGACAGCCAAGTCTGAGAGAAATGGGCAGCATTTAAAATGATGTTTACTTTACGGGTCTGAATTGGAAGCTGGTTTAAGCATCCCAGTTCATTTCTTAGGAATTTAAGAAGAGAAACAAAGTGGTGTTGTGGAGGGTTGCTACTGCTCATCGACTCATCTTGCTCCTTATCCCCTCACCACCCTCCCTCCCCGACCACCAACCCAGGATCCCACCCCCCACCAACCTCCTCTGTTCCCTGACTGCCCCGACCCCTATGCCCCTTCCCCCACTTAGAGTCCTGACAGACCCCCGGAATGCCCACGATCCAACTCACCCTTCCCCATCCCCTGACCAACTCCCCAGAACCTCTGCCCCCTCTCTGTGCCCTGACTGTCCCCAGGACTCCCTGCCCCTTATCCAACCCCACCCCCCCAAGCCCCCTGCCATGCTGCTTACTGCTTCCCCTCTCTCCCGGGGGCTCAGTGCACCGCATCCAGGAGCAGCCCTCGACAACACTACAGCAGCCTGGCTCCAGCAGGGCCTAAGTTCCCGCCGGTCAGCCTAGAGCTCGCAGCCCCGCCCTCTGGAGCAGCTCAGGCCCTGCCCCCTTACCGTGCAACTCTGAGCAGGAAGGAGCTCAGGCCGCGCTAGACCCACACCGCTTTAGGTTTGTCCAGGGCCGCTCCCGGGTTACCCCCGCCTCTCCCCTCTCTCAGAGCCTCAGCGCACCGCATCCAGGAGCTGCCCTGGCCCCCGAACAGTGCTGAAGTGGCGTGGCTCCAGCGGGACTGCAGGTCGCAGCCCCACCCCCTTACCATGTGGCTCTAAGCGGGGCGGAGCTCAGGCCCCGCCCGAACCATGCCGCTTTAGCTCTGTCCAGGGCTTCTCTTGGACGCGGCACGCTGAGGCGCCAGGTAATGGGGGAAGGTGGAGGCGGGCCCAGGCTGGAGAATTCTCATAGGGGCCTGGGGAAAATTGCCCCACTTCACCCGCCCCGCCCCCCAGGTGTCCCTGGCTCCGGTGTGAACAGTGGCTTCTCCTGCTAATATAGCTACTGCTGCTTGTAGGGACTGGAGTAGTTAAGCCAATGGGAGAGCACCCTCTCATCGGTTTAGAACAGCTACATTAGAGAGTTTACAACAGCTCAGCTGCATTTGTGCAGCTGTGCCACTGTACACTCACTAGTGTAGCCGTGCCCCTAGTCTATCTCTTCAAGAGGTAGTCCAGCACTGTTTTCTTTATTTCCTCCGTTGAGGGTTTTGATGTTCTTCAACATTAGAATATAGCCTTCTTCTTTATTACTGATGCTAAGAGAGTAATCTTTGTGTTCTGAACTCTTTCCTTACTCCACTACTCCAGTTATATTTTCTTGTTTCAGGTTTACACTAAGGACATGGTGACTGACTTTGATGAGAAGCATGATGAATATTTAATATTACTTCAACAAAGAAACCGGTAAGATGCAAGGTCACCAGCACTTTTCATATTATGGAAACTGGGCTAATGCTTGTATCTATTAACAGAATATAGAAGTAGACAGTGGTGCAGAGTCTGGGTAGAGGGAGAGTGTCAAACTTTGGGCTCCAGCCCAAGCAGGAACATCTAGACCAGGGGTTCTCAAACTGGGGGTTGGGACCCGTGAGGTTCTTACATGGGGGAATCACGAGCTGTCAGCCTCCACCCAAAACCCTGCTTTGCCATCATCATTTATAATAGTGTTAAATATATAAAAAAGTGTTTTAAATTTGTAAGGGGGGGGGGGGGTCACACCCAGTGGCTTGCTATGTGAAAGGGGTCACCAGTACAAAAGTTTGAGAACCACTGCTCTAGACTGTTATTTTTGCTCCCATGGCACAAGCTGGAGTCAGTTGACCCAGGCTCTGAGATTTGCCTTTGTTGGTTTTTTTGGGTTTTTTTTGGCAATGTACATACCCAGAGTATTCACTTTATTGAGAAATGCAACAAATAAATAAACCCTACTTAGATGATTCTGCTTGTGTAGCCATTATTTTCCATATTTCTCTTGTTTATTACCACTAGTGATATAAGCATGAAAATAGGACTCTTGTTTCATTCTCCAGCCAACTTTCTTTTTGTGACATCACATTCTTCTTCACAGCTGTTTATTGTGTTGTCACAAACATAGCCTAGGCAATGAGCAACATCTGGTAAACTCTTATAGACCAAAGATCCTGTTTCCATGCAGATATCGCCAGTAATAAAGTGAATGAAAGAAATGAAAGGGCAAAATATATTGGGATCTTCAACCCCATAGAGATCTGGAATCACAAGGGATGGGACTGAGCTGGGGAGGCTCTCAGCCCCAAGGTTGGCCGGAACAATTAAGTGTTGTTTACCCCTTCACATAGCACAAGAACCTAGGGTCACCTAGTGAAATTATTAGGCAGCAGGTTTAAAACAAACAGAAGGAAGTGTTTGTTAATACATAGAGTTTAGTAGCAGTCGGGGCTTGTTAACTTTTCTTTCCAGAAGAAGACAAAAGGAGAACAGGAGATGCCCTGCTAGGTGCTTCTGGAACTGGAACAGCCAAGCTACTAGACAGGGTTAAGGAGCCCTGCTGTGACTTGGACTTTGTTTAAAAAGACTTTGAGACAAAGAGCAAGAATATTGGTTTGTTTTTTTCCCATACGTCAAGAAAGGGAAATATAGACAACTTTAAAAAGAGTGTGCTGTGGCTTTCCCTCATGGTGTTACAAGGGGTGTTACTGGTGGGGTGTGTGAGCAGCGTTGCCTTATTGTAGTTTTCCTTTTCTTCGTGATGATTCATGTTCACCCCTTTTTCAAGACTATGATAAATTTTGTACAAAGTATGCCTTAGAGGTATCAATTGAAAACTCGTAATTTACTAATCATTATTGTCCTCGTAAAATATGTGCAGCAACACTCTATGTAAAGTTATACAATTCTGCTGTATGACATTACTGAGACATATCCGAGTTTAGAAAAGTAGCCACAAACCAGTTCCTCAGAGACAAAAGGTTAGCTGATGCTGTGGCCAGGTGTCAAAAAGATCAAATAGACTTTCACTTGGTAAAGTGGCCATTCTTTGGCAGGAAACAGGATGTAAATCAGATATTTACCTGTTGGCAAAGAAACAGCTGGAGGTTCCTGTCCCCACAGACTTTCTGTCTCCCGAACCTCAGCTGGAGATGATTCTCAAAGACGAGGAAAAATATAAGAAAGGGGAACAGATGCCCCAAGTTATTCCTCCCTTTCTCTCTACTCACGGTAGCCACAATGCCTGAGGAACAAAGAAACAGCTTTAGAATGAGGAAAGGATCCTGTCTGAAAGAATTCAGCTAGTAAGACTGCTGAAGCATGTGGTGAGAGAGACTTTTACTTCAAATTCACTTAGCTTTGTTAAGTTAGGTATTAATTGCTCTTTATTTTCATTTTCTTGTAACCAGCTATGACTTTTATGCCTCATTGCTTGCAATCACTTAGAAGCTATCTTTCTTTAGTTAAGGAAATAAACTTGTTTTATTGTTTTATCTAAACCGGTGTGCTTGGATTGAAGTCTTTGGGAAATTCCATTTGAGATAACAGGATTTGTGCATATCGTTTTCTATTAATAAAATGATGGACTTTATATGCGCTTGTGTTGTCCAGAAGAGGGCTGGGCAGTACAAGATGCACATTTCTGGGGGAAGTCTGGAAATGGGAATTTGCTAATGTTGCTCTGCAGTGTAATGAAAGGGTGACTGGCTGTAGCACTGTTACAGTATAACTGGGAGTAATTTATATGCTGGAGGCTTTGTGTGAGCAGACCAGGAGTGGTAACTCTCACAGCAAAGCACTGTAAAACGCACCACAGGCTGGAGAACTGATAGGTCACAGCTGTTCTTCAGTCCAGGTTGTATCCTGGGTAATGTCACCGTGGTGCAGCAGATAAGGAATATGCACAGCTTGTTATTTTAAGTGAAGTTTACACTTTAAGCACTGGTATAGCGATTTTAAGTGAGTCTCAAGTGTGGTAGCTAGAAACAGTCAAAAAGAGGTTACAGTTGTTTTCTGTTTGTTTATTTTGGGTAATGGAAATAGGAACAGTAAGGCATAAAAATGAACAGTGAAACAACTGGAAAGTTAGAGATGGGCAGATTGGAAGCAGAAAAAAAGGGGAACTCCAACACCAGAAGTGGCTGACAGAATTGAGACTAAAAGAAGCAGGTACTGCCTTGGTGCGTAAGAAAAAGAAGCATGTGCTACACGGGAAGCTGAAGAAGCCACCCACAGAAGAGCCCTGGAATTGAAATAGTAAGAAGCTGAGGAGAACGAGAGAAAATATAATCTGGAGCAGAGAGAAAATATAGTCTGGAGCAGATAGAAAAACATGGGAAGATCCCAGAGTCACCGACATCCTCCAGTCAAGATTATCCACAGCTGGGACCAATTATGTTCTGCATAGGAGACAGACTGCATTGAGGAGTACTTCACCACTTTTGAAAAGCTATGTGAAGTTCATAAGATTTCTGAGGACAAGAAAGTCCTCACACTGGTGTCAAAACTGTTGTTAAAGCTTTGAATGTATTTAATTAAATGCCAATTCAGGGAGCTTTGATATATTTTATATTTAAGGAAACTGTTTTACAAAGGTTTCAGAGGGGTAGCCATGTTACTCCTTGTTGTTTTTGTTTTATAAAGGTTTCAAATCACTCCTGAAGTGTATAGGTGAAAAATTTAGAAATCTTAAAGGGAGTGCTTGCATGAGTCATACTGAATATGTTTATAAGGTGTGTGACCTAATAAGAAAATGGGTAAAGGGAAAAGGGGCTGCAGATTATGATTGATTGCTTGATCTCATTACTCAAGAATATTTCTTGAGTATATGCACTGACAATGTAAAAAATTGCCTATGGGCTAAATCTGTAGCAGAAATGAGTACACTGGCTGATGCCTTTGAGCAAGCCAAGATGTCTAATTGGCTCTCCTGGTTATCCCCATCCCAAACCTCCTGTGAAGAGGGAGGGCCCAAGAACGTTTTACCAGTGTGACTCCACTAAGCATCTGAAAAATCAGTGCCCTGAGATGAGAGAAACTAAGCCCTATCCAATCCATGTTAATGCAGCTGTCATCAGCACAGTAGCCTCAGAGGCACCTGCAGTTTACCTGATGAGTAGGGCCTTACCAAATTCATGGACATGAAAAACACATCGCGGACTGTGAAATCTGGTCTTTTGTATGCTTTTACCCTGTACTATACAGATTTCATGGGAGAGACCAGCGTTTCTCAAATTAGGGGTCTTGACCCAAAAGGGAATTGCAGAGGGGTTACAAGGTTATTTTAGGGGGAGTTGTGGTATTGCCAGTCTTACGTCTACGGTGTCTTCAGAGCTGGGCGGCCGGAGACAAGCGGCTGTTGGTTGGGCATCCAGATCTGAAGGCAATGCCCCACCAACAGCAGAGCAGAAGCAAGAGTGACAATACCATACCATGCCACCCTTACTTCTGCACTGCTTTCAGAGCTGGGGGGCCAGAGAGTGGTGGCTTCTGACTGAGGGCCCAGCTCTGCAGACGGCAGGGCAGAAGTAAGGGTGGCAATACCATACCATGCCATCCTTGTGTGCTGCTGCTGGTGGCGGCTTTGCCTTCAGAGCTGGGCTGCCGGCCAGTAGCTGCCGCTCTCCAGCTGCCCAGCTCTGTAGGCAGTGCTACCCCTATAATAACCTAGTGACTCTTCTGTCCACAGCTCCTTTTTGAGTCAGGACCCCTACAATTACAACACTATGAAATTTCAGATTTAAATAGCTGATATTATGAAATTTACTGTTTTAAAATCCTGTGACCGTGAAATTTACCAAAGTGGACCATGAATTTGGTAGGTCCCTACTGATGAGTTTTAATGGAGCTGGCCCTGCAGAACTAGATATGGAATTTGTTAAGTTTATCAAGATCAATAACAGAGAGTGCATAGGGTGGCAAAACTCCAGTGCACAGATTTCTCTGGTTAAGCAGAATGTGATCCAAGACACTAATATGTTACCTGGCTGAATGGCAGAGGTTATGGGAGGATATAGGATGGGATGGGAGGATATAGGATTCCTGTGCCATTAGCTAAAGTGCATGTGGAGTGGGAAGGTTTAGAAAGTGATTTGACCATAGGGGTGGTGAACAATATCCCTACTGAAATGCTTGTTGGGAATGATTTTTTTTTTTTCATGTAGCTAAGGCTATTAATATTGTAACCCACATCAAAATTCAGTGATGCAAGAATACAAAGAGATATTTTCTAATAAGCAAGGGAAGACACACTTGCTAACTCATAAGATCATTACAAAAGGACCACAGCCACCTCCCAGCAGACCCTACAGGGCCACTGGCAAGGTACAAGAACAAATTTGCACAGAAATACAAAACATGTTAGACCTAGGAGTAATTAAAGTCTGACAGCTCTTGGGCATTATCTGTGGCCTTGGTCCCTAAGAAAGACAACATATTAAGGTTTGTGTTGATTATAGAAAACTCAGTGCTGTTATAGTACCAGATATATATCCCATGCCTAGAATTGGTCAGGTGCTGGACATTTTAAGCAAAGTTAAATATCGGCGTTCTTTTGATTTAACTCAAGGTTATTAGCAGATCCCTTTTGGATGAGAATGCACAGAAAAAATCTGCTTTCATCACAGATATAGGACTCTATGAGCTCACGATGTTACTGTTTGGCTTAATTAATGCTGGGGCTACCTTCCAGAGGCTGGTTAACCAAGTGTTAAATGGTTAACAGACTTCACAAGAGCATATGTGAATGATATTGCAGTGTTTAGCAACACTTGGGCTGAACACAAAGAACACTGAGAGTTGTACTGTCAAAACCTAAGGAGGCAGGCCTAACCATAAAGCCTCTAAGTGTGAAATTGGAGCAGCCAGAATTCCTTATCTGGGACTCTGTTTCAGTGTGTGTGGCGGGGGGAGGAGTCAAATATCCCCGATCCTTTGAACGTAGAAGCCATTGTGAATTGGCCTGTACCCCAAACAAAAAAAAAAAAGAGGTCCAATCTTTCATAGGTCTTGTAAATTATTACAGAAGGTTTGTGTCGAGGTTCATTGATATATCTGTAACGACAGATGTATGTAAAAAGACTAAACCAAACAAAGTTGTTTGGATGAAAGCATGGCAGGAAAGATTTGATAAGATAAAGAAAATCTCATCTAAAGATCTTGTCTAAAAAGCTAACCCTAATTTTGACAAATTGTTTGAACTGTGTACAGATGTTGTATCTGGTCTAGGTACACTGGTCTAGGTGTTGTGCTTATGGTCTAGGTACACTGGTCTAGGTGTTGTGCTTATGCAAACAGGAGAATAACAAGAAGCACGCAATTGTTTTCTTAAGCAAAAAATTGACACCAACTGAAGAGAATTATTCTATCATAGACCAGGAATGCTATGCTGTAGTGTGGGCAGTTAAGCAACTAATGTCCTAACTTTTCAATATGAAATTCAAGGTCTTAATAAATCATTCACCATTGATCTGGCTAAGCAAACTAAATGCTAAGCTTCTGTGCTGGCGCCATATACTTCAAGAATTTTATATGGAAATTGTGCACATAAAGGGAAAAGAAAACATGGTGGCAGATGCCCTGTCTAGGAAGGAGGGCCCTGACCTGCTGCTTCTCACTTCTTGTACACTGCCTTACATAAAGGGGCCTTGTCACAGACTCCTTTGGAGTCTGTTTCTTTGGAGGGTGACTTCTGCCCTCACTGGGACCCCCGTTAGTTTGTTCCTGGTCAGGGTAGTTTTTTGACTGTGTCTGGAAGCATGCCTCGGTCTCTTAACTGTGCTCAGGGAGGGAGGCTGGTACAGCATGTTGCCCCTTTGTTGTCCCAGGCCCTTCTATCTTCCACTCCAACTTTCTCTGCACTCATTCCTTTATAGTGTAGGAGCAGGATTTTATAACTGTACTGTGAAAATTAATGTATGATTTGATTTCATCCTGCCAGCCACCCTTTTTGAATAGCAAAAAGGAATGACCCTGTGGGACTATGGGATTCCGTTTCCCATATGCATTACAAATTGGGCCCTTTTAGTTCTTTGTTTTAAGGTTTAGTTAGTAAGAGTCAGAATCCTGTATTATGTCTATGTTAAGTAGATCAGAGGAACATTGAAGACATGGGCCTCAGTGTGAATTGTTTTGGTTATAAAACTTAGCAAGGTTTAATTTACAATGTCTTTTTGCTTGATGTAAAATACTGTTGTTTGTGTTCTCAAAGGTCTCTGTAAAAGACTGTTTGTGTGATTAGAAATGCATGCATAAAAAAAAATAAGGTGTAAAGGCCATTGTTAACCAGATGGTCAAAAAAGAAGGAGCGAAAACACTTATCAAAACTTATTGACTCCAGAAAACCATCAACATGCATCCATGATTGAGGAAGGGCAGATTAATAACCCTAAGGTGGAGGCTGGCATCCCTAAAAACAATTAATTAAATCAAATCCAGGACAGAATGACCCCGTCGGAGGTGTTTTGAAAGATTTACATCGAAAAATAACACCAATTAAAAAGTAACCGGTCAAAAACCGACACAGCAAAATCCATAAACTTCACACACACACACACACACACACACGCACACAAAAAGATGATAAAAACAGGGTGCTTTGCCATGGGACTTTGGGTTCATCTTGCCACTACTCGAGGACCATTGAATCGTGACCGACAGAGCCTGGCTCCCCTCTGCGACCAATCTGGCTGGCCACTAGATTGATCCAAACTCTGGACTGGTAACTATCAACATCATGTGGCGGAACTGTGTGCACGGTATGTGTGTGTAACTAAAAAAATATGCTAACTGCTGTATTCTCAATAAATGCGGCATGTTGCCTTCTCCCCTATAAAAAAAACTCATGCTTTGTTTAAGCATAACAATAGTATGTCTTGTTTCCTCTGTTGAGTGCAGCTGTGAGTGCCTGCCTCCATGATTGACAGCTCTGGCAGCTGCGTGTGGGTGTGGCTGAGTGGCTTGCCTGCAGATAGGAAATGCTCCTTGTGACACTCTGTACCTCAGAGGAACACCCTGCACCCCCATGTTCATCCTTGTAATATGATTGTGTGGTATCCAATGCAAAGTTTGTCATGTTGGGTGTCTTTGGAAGGCTCCCAATGCACTGAGCATTGTTGTTATAGTAATGTTATAGGTTGTAATTTCATGTATATAGTTATGAGGCTGAAAATGTGTCCTCATGGCTTAAAACAAGCCCAGGCAAAACTCTTCAGAAGCAGAGGGGCAGTTCACACCTCATCAGGGCATGTATGGGACAAACCAAGCCCACCCTCACAGGAACAAAGGACACTGGCTTAGGCAGCAACAAAGGATCTGTTGGACTCTCCAGTGAGTCACCCCCCTTCCGTTGGTCAGCTTGTGACTGCGATGAGCTAATGCTCACCTAACTCTGAAGGGGGTAGAGGGGTAAAGCCGAGAAAGAAGAAAGAACATGATAAAAGAGAGAGATGTTTGCCATGCTCTCTCTCTTCCACCTTCATCTACAGACACCACCACCAAGCGAATGAAGTGCTGCTGAAAGGGGAGAATATGGTTGAAGGGCAACCAGCCAGCCTGCGGTGAGAAGCATCTAAGTTTGTAAGGGCACTGAAAGTGTTAAGATCAGCTTAGAATGCGTTTTACTTTTATTTCATTTGACCAAATCTGACTAGTGCTTTGACTTAGATTTTAAGTTATTATATCTTTTGTAGTTAATAAATGTGTTTTGTTTATTCTACCCGAAGCAGTGCGTTTGGTTTGAAGCGTGTCAGAGACTCCCCTTGGGATAACAAGCCTGGTACATATCAATTTCTTTGTTAAATTGACGAACTGATACACGCTTGCAGTGTCCAGCAGGCATAACTAGACACTGCAAGATGGAGGTTCCTAGGGTTGTGTCTGGGACGGGTGATATTGGCTAGTGTCATTTGATTGCACAATCCAAGCAGCGACTTGCCAAAAGTGCTCGCTCAGGTAGCTAGGAGCAGCTTACATGCTAGAGGCTGTGTGTGAATAGTCCAGGGGTGGGGGTTCTCACAGTGGAGCAGGAAAAGGCTGGCTCTCAGAGTCCAAGGTTGGAGTGACCTAGCAGATCTCCAGTCCAGACAACGCCAGGGGAATGTCACACTCCTCTCCTGCATAAGCTCAGTATGAGTTTTGTAGTCCCCATTATAGGCTGTGATCTCAATTGGGTTCTTTAGCAAGAGGGCCTTCAGCAGGGGACAAAATTGCTGCCTTATTCGCTATAAATGTGCAAATGTTGGCAAGACTGTACGTGTTGTGCACACACACTGGGGTGGGCAGGAGGAATTCAAATATCAGAAGACAGAACAAAAACCATGACTGATATTTTTTTAAATCTCATATTTGGGACAACAGCATGACTTCGGGGGGTGAGAGGGGAAGGTCTGACTCATGATTTCTGAGCTTTCGGGGTTGCAATACTGTGCAGTACACACTGCCAGTGGAGCACTGTCAATTAGTTTTATTGTATATAAAAATAAATGCACATGCAACATATGTTTTTCCTGAACTCTCAACTTTGCTGAATCCAAACTGATACTGGACTGCTGGAAAAAGCTTCATTTGACTTTTTTTATTTGTCTATTCTTGAAAACAGCGCAACCATTTAAAAAAAAAAAAAGGTTTTGAGTGAAAGTTTCAGAAATAAATTGCTTCCTGAGTTTAGCGCAAATATTCTAAATTTCAGCTAAAAATATAAAATGCTCCATTAGAATGGAAATGCTTGGGCAGCCTTAATATAGGTGTCACAATGTCTGTAACTATAAAAGCACTGCACAAATAGAATAGTTCCTGGCAGTTATACCTCAAAAGCTTTTATGATTCAGATTGTGAATATGTTCTTCTGCGCCACAAACCAGCAGTATGTATCTACTGTTAATTCATAAATAGTTCTCTGAAGACCATATTAATTATTATTCCTTCTGCTTTAGGATATTGAGACATTTGAAAAGAAAGGATCCCATGCAAATCAAACTAGAGCATTTAGAACAAGGATTTTCTCTGTATCTAAATGGAGCTAATTCAGAGACAAGAAACTATCGCAGAAAACCCAGTTTTCAAGAATTCTTTAGATGTGGGTCGCAGACTGCAAGGATAAATGGTGAGTTAAAAGTAATAGTTACTCAATATCTTACTACAGTCACCATTTTAAACCTTTGCTTATTAGATGTGTAAGCTATCGGCATGGCTACTGGATTTTAAGGAGGGTGGGCTGTGCGGGAATACGGGTGGTAAGACAGTGCTAGCTGAATGTGGTGAAAATGAGGCTCTGTGGCACCTCTTCATCAAAGCACTAATGCCTATACTACACTACAGATACATTCCTAACAGGAATCCTGATTATAACTCAGCGGAGCCCCATCCAGATCCAGTATTTAATGTAAACTGGATCTTAAACATATTCGTAACCAGGCTGAAGTTATGTAACACAGTTGGGGCTCTAGTTTGCTAAGTGTTGAAACCCACATAGTTGTAACCAAATATTGCGTTTTTTCTCTTTTTTTTACCCTCCTACGAATTTGTCTAAATTCAGTTTCCATCCATTGGATATCATTATGCCTTTGTCTGCTAGAATACAAAGCCCTCTACTATCAGAAATCTTTTTATGTACAAGTTACCTCTTACCTTTTTGTTTGATAAGCTATAAATAGATTGAGCTCTTTAAGTGTCTCACTGTAAGGCAGGTATGCCAGTCTTAGTTCGTAGGCCTCAAACCTCCTACAATCTCTCTTCTAGAGGTAGACTATATCCATTAGTAGGCCATTGTCCTTATGCCCTAATCATTCAAGTGTTGATCAATTCAGATCAAGATATGTCACAGGTATGTGTGTGTATGAGAGAGAAAAAGAGGAAAAGGCAGAAGTGTTCAATAAATATTTCTGTTCTGTATTTGAAAAAAGCAGGATGGTGAACTCACATCACTTGAGGATGATGAAATACTTTGCTGTCCATTACTAATAGGGGACACCTGGTAAAATTACTCGTATTCAAGCAAGTTCAATGTCAGTCAATCAGAACTATGCAGTACAAATGTTCAAATTAACATCAAGTTGACTGAGACCATCTTAAAAAGAAATACTGCTTAGCTTGATTCTTTTTATTTACCTTCTTATCTTTAAGGTTTTAGAGTTCACACAGGGAGGGGTCACACACACACACACACACACTTACCCTCCCTCCCCACACACACACGGGGAGAGGTGACACACACACACACACACTCGTGTACACCTCTCTTACACAAGGGAGGGGTGACCAACTGACCAGACCCTCCTTGCCTGGCGTTCTCCGCCCTCCATGCCTGTCTGGGCTCCTGAGACAAACCAGCCTCTCCTGGTACTTGGCACCATGTCTTCCCAAGGAACACATGGGTCACATGCCCCTGCTCCCCAGATTTCTGCCAGGGGTCACACCAGAATGTGGCCAGCAGCAGTCTTTTGGCACTGTGTGGGAGGGAAAGGATGGGATCTGCTTCCAGATGCAGGGGAGAAGAAGAGAGGGAAGGAATGGCCTGTCCTCTGTCTTTGAAGAGCTCATCTCTTCTCCCCCGCTGCACTCCTGTATGTCTGAAAGCTGCTTGCCCCTTTCTGCCCGCACATGCAGGGCTTGGCTCCACCTGGCCAGTGCCCCGGGCTGCAGGGTCTTGGGCTTTCCCGGGGCACCAGCCAAGTCAGAGGCAGTGGGGGAAGGAAGGAGCCTGCCAGTCAGACTGTTGGTGACCTGAGTGCTCCAACCAGGGGCTGATTCTCTGCACAGCCCTGGGAGCAGGATGCGCCCCACCAGGAGGGATATGGAAGAGTAGCAGGGCTGGAGAGGGGCAGGGGGAGAAGGGGCAAAACAGGAGGAGGACAGTGAGAGGGGGAGCACGTAAAGGGCCGATGGGTGGGCAGCAGAGGCAACACATAACCAGCCATCGCCTGGCATTTTTCTGCACTCACCAGCCACTGCAGCTCACTGCCAGTGCCAGCCAGAAACAGAACAGGGGGTGGGCCCTGCTGGCTGGGAGCCGGCGCGCAGCCAGGACTGCGCTGAAGGACCAGAAAGGGGAGCAGCCAGCCCAATGGGCTGCATCTTTGTCCCGCCATCAGCCTTGCACACCCATCCCCATTGTCGGCTCCTGGACGCCCCTTCTCCCCTCATTCACCACTCAGAGTTGTAGAAGAAAATCTCTGGTCACTGAGGTTCATTTTTAATAAATCTTGTAATGAGTAGCCTGACTGCAATCCAGAGCCAAATAATGGAAAAGCTGATATGGGATTAAGTCAATGAAGATTTGAAGGATAGGAATATAATTAATGCCAGTCAACATGGTTTGATGAAAATAGATCTTATCGAATAAGCCTGATTTCATTCTTTGAGGAGATTACAAGTTTGGTTGCTAAAAGTGTAAGTATGAATGAGGGTTGATTTTATGAGTTTGCCAAGGTGCCATTTAGATATTAAAAGTGAAATATAACAAACTAGATTTGCCAATTTTATAAGTGTTATAGCCATATCAGAATGAAATATAATTATATTACCCTCTTTTTATTGAGTCTAGGGAGCTTTAGTTTAGTAATTTTAATGCTAGGTTCTTCTCAGGTCAATTTTTACCTGGGACAGTATTTCTAAAATCAGGACGTTTGGTTATTCTTAACCAATCAACAATTTATTAATTCACCCAGAACTATATCCATCTACAATCAACAGTTCAGTAAAACTTTGGTACAACCAATGTTTTAGGCCGTAACTGGATACAAAAGATACAGTCTTGCAAGGAATTGTCATAGACTAGGGGTTGAGGTTCAGCTATTCTACCACATAACAATACAAATCACCAAGATTTCTTCTTATATTTACTTATGATCTTCAATCTTCAGTTCTTTAGTATCTCTACCACATTTATTATACTTCCAGTTTCCTTCAAGGAGTAAGGATACACTTGTTTTAAAGGCACTTTTAAGGATGTTTTCCCTGCTGTTGAATGGTTTGGGCTGAAAAGGACAAGTTTAAAATATCAAGCTGTTGCTTAAAGTTATTGTTTTATTGTGTGTTGCTTTAAATCTCTTAGGTTAATTTGCTTAGACTTATAAAGGAGAGCATGCAGATAGCATTAGTTAAAATTCAAAATATGATTTCTTGAGGTCTCACTAAAAAGTGTAGACTCATTAAAATAATTTTCAGTTATTTATATTAAATAACAGAAGGTGAAATACAATCTTATTTGAAATCTCACCACTTCTTTAGGGTTTACAATAGCGCAGGAGATATTGTCCACCTATGAAGAGCCAGTTTATTTGATTCATAAAGGCATACAAATGTTCAGCTTCTAATTTGGGGTGAAAGGCATAATGGCAGGATGAAACAGATTCTCCATGGTATATTTGATTCATAAGGCAAACAGATTTGGAATGAAAACATGTGAACTGGGCTTCTTGGAGTAAACAGAAAATGTGTTCCCTGACATAACATGCTATTTATGACTGGTTTAAACTCACAGCTTCCCTGATTATCTCTTAATTGAGATTCACTTACAGAATGCAGTATGCCACCTTGCATAGGAAGGCAGGGTGTTACTGTGACCCAAGGACCTTGTGATGCCAACTGGCAGAGGGTTCTGAGCTTCTGCCAATCAGAAGTGACAGCACCTATGGGGGAACTCCAAATGGCGGCAACTAGCCAGAAGGAATTACTGCCAAGCTTGTCATAGAATATCAGGGTTGAAAGGGACCTCAGGAAATCATCTAGTCCAACCCCCTGCTCAAAGCAGGACCAATCCTTAGGCAGATTTTTGCCCCAGTTCCCTTCATGCCCCTCTCAAGGATTGAACTCACAACCCTGGGTTAGTAGGCCAGTGCTCAAACCACTGAGCTATCCCCCAGCATCTCCCTGAAAAGCATTGGGATTGTGCAAACATTTTTGAAAAGAACCATGAGGATTTGCTGCCTCTGCACCGAAACTATGACTGCCCTATAAATCTGCAACCTGGGGTGAAGATCCTTTATGGACTGATAAATGTAATATCCAAGCTTGAACTGGCAACAGTTCATGAATACATCCATGAAAACCTGCCCAAGGGCTTCATCTGGTACTCTACCCTACCAGCAGAGGCTCCAGTCTTTTTCATCAAGAAAAAGTGTTAAGAAAAAGGACAAAACACAGTGCCTTTGCGTAGATTGGTGGGCTCTAAACCATGTAAAGATCTGAAACAGCTTGTAACGGGTTGGATCACAGAAGCCTCCTTGGGGCTGCCAACTGATGTGCCAAGACTACTTCTGCCCCTGCTTTCCCTGCTAGCTTGAAACTCCAGAGCACTGCCTGGCTGTGCCAGACACACTTGCTGGCCACAGACACAGACCCAGGTCTGAACCACATCCCACAAACTGCAAGCTTAACTGAAAGCAGCTTAAGAAGAGTCTTTAACACTCAGATGCCCAACTCCCAATGGGGTCCAAACCGCAAATAAATCTGTTTTACCCTGTATAAAGCTTATACAGGGTAAACTCATAAATTGTTCCCCCTCTGTAACACCGATAGATATGCACAGCTGTTTCCCTCCTCCCCTCCTCGGGTATCAGTGCATACTCTGGGTTAATTAATAAATAAAAAGTGATTTTATTAAATACGGAAAGTAGGATTTAAGAGGTTCCACGTAATAGCAGACAGAACACAGTGAATTACTAAACAATATAATAAAATACGCAAGTCTTTGCCTAATACAGTAAGAAAACTGAATACAGATAAAACCTCATACTCAGAGGTGTTCAGGTAAGCTTCCTTTTACAAACTATTCTCCTTCTAGTCTGGGTCCAGCAATCACTCAGACCCCCTGTTGCAGTTTATCTCAGGTATCCTTGGGGGTGGAGAGGCTATCTCTTGAGCCAGCTGAAGACAAAATGGAGGGGTATCCCAGGGGTTTAAATAGATTTTCTCTTGTGTGTGGATTACCGCCGCACCCCTCCCCCCCATAGAATTCCAGCTCCAAGATGGAGCTTTGGAGTCACATGGGCAAGTCACATGTCTATGCATGACTCAGAACTTACAGGTGGCAGCCATGGTTCACATGCGACCTTGTACATCCTCATGTAGACTTCTTATATGGATTGGAGCTTTCCAAGAGCCATTATCCATTAAGTGCTTCTTGACTGGGCACTTGCAAATTCCTTTCTAAAGAAGCTGACCAAATGTCTTACTAAGGCTATTTAAAATCAAACAAGTATACAGCCAATATTCATAACTTCGACTACAACAATGACACATGCATACAAATAGGATTAATATATTCAGTAGATCATAACCTTTATGGAGAGATGTTACATGGCATATGTAGCATAAAATATATTCCAGTTGTGTCATATATACATTCATGAGCATATTCCCATAAAGCATTATGGGGTGCAACGTCACACTGGTATCCCCTGCCCTTAATCTCAGAATTAGAAGATAATGTGCAGTCTGCCAAAATTTTCAGCTTAGTGCACATCATGTCAGGGGACAAATAGAAGACCACATGTCGAACCTGCCATGAGCACTTCAAATATTTAGTAATGCCATTCAGGTTGACCAATGGTCCTGCAACCTTTCTCAACACTTTGTGAATGACACATATTTAGAGACATCCTGGATCAGTATGTAGTCATCTATCTATCCTGATGTCTAAAAACACAAGTATGTCAGTCTTGAGCATTGTTACCACGTTCATTCCATCCTGGAAAGACTACAAAAGCATCGCCTGTCCACAAAGTTGGAAAAATATACCTTTGACCAGTCTTCTACAGAATTTTTGGGTTACATCCTCCCCACAGAGGGTGTTAAGATGTACTGCCAGAAGGTGGAGTCCGTCTGTCACTAGATTCTGCCCTGGTCCTGCTGGGAGTTACAGCACTTCCTGGGCGTTGCTTCTTTTACCAGTGATTCCTCCCAGGCTTCTCAGGGCAAATAGCACCCATAACCAACTTCCTCCATAATGCCACCAAGTTTGTTTGCACACCTGAAGTTCACCGTATTTTCGAACAGCTCAAGGCTGCATTCACCAGCACCCCCATTCTAGCACACCTGGACCCAGGCATTCATAGTGGAAGCTGATGCCTCTAATGATACTCTCCCAGAGGTGTGGTCCACGGCAAATCTGACACTCCTGAGCCTACTATTCCCAAAAATTTACCCCTCCTAAACAGAATTATGAAATATTGGCTAAAGAACTACTTGCAATTAAATCAGCCTTTGAAGAGTGGCACCGTCACCTCGAAGGAGCCTGACACTCAGTGCAAGTCTTTTCGGACCATAGGAACCTTGAATATCTGTGGAAGGTTCAGGCCATGAACCAAAGACAGCTCAGGTGGACATTATTCTTCTCTCGGTTTGACTTCATCATCACCTCTCGCCCGGGTACCAGGAAGGGAAGAGCTGATGCCTTATCCTGAAAGGAGGAATGCTACCAAGGGTGCACAGATCCAGCCAAGAACTACTGTCTCCTAAAACCTTTCAACTTCCTCAGTGCCACAATGCACCAAGACTTGCTTGATCTAATTCAGTCCACACAAACAACTGGGCTGGAGCCCTTGTGTTAGGACATAGGCCCCATTCACAGCTCAAACCTGCTGTCTGCCAAGAAGGAGCTCATCAGGATGAGCATGGTAACCTGTTACTCTTGTGGGCAGTAGAGGCAAATGAAGAGGGAATGCAAATATGTCTGGATTTGGACAGCAGAAGAGAAGGCTCATATGAAGGCTGCACCAAGTTGATGGTCCTGGTAGGGGTTCAAGAGAAGATACTAGGGCTTGTAGACTCGGATGTGAAAAAATGGTGAAAACCACCCTGCTGGGTGAGAGGATCACCTTGTGGTGGTTGGGTGGGTGGTTGGGTGGGTGGGGGGACGATGACAGTTTCTTTGCAGTGTGCACATACAGATGACTGGAACTGACAGTGGGGACCCATACTGATTCGATCATGGTAGCACTGAAAATTGGCATACCCTGTGATAATTGGCCAATATTGGCCTGCCTTTTGGCAAATGGGTAATTATAGAATCATAAAACCATGGGGTTAGAAGGGGCTGCAAGGGTCATCTATTCTAACCCCGTGTCAAGATGCAGGATTTGTTGTGGCCAAACCACCCAAGACAGATGACTGTTCAGCCTCCTTTTGAAAACCTCCAGTAAAGGAGCTTCCAGGACCTCCCTAGGTAGTCTGTTTTATTGCCTACTGTTCTTACAGTTACAAAGTTTTTCCTGAGATTTAATCTAAATCTGCTATGCTGTAGTTTGAACCCATTTCCTCTTGTCCTGCCTTCTGTGGCAAAAGAGAACAACTTTCTCCATCTTTTTTATGGCAGTCTTTCCAGTATTTGAAGACCACTATTATGTCCCCACTTAATCTCCTCTTTACTAAACTAAACATACCTAATTCCTTCAGCCTCTGCTCAGATGGCCTGCGTTCCATCCCTTTGATCATCTGTCTTGCTCACCTCTGGATTCTTTCCAGTTTCTTTACATCCTTTCTATACATTGGTGACCAATATGGGCCACAGTACTCCAGCTGAGGCATAACCAGCTTTGAATAAAGCAGTACTATCACCTCCCATGACTTGCATGCCCCTGTTAATGCAACCTAAAATTGAATTTGTTTTTTTTTTTTGCAACAGCATCGCATTGCTGACTCATGTTGAGGTTGTGCTCCACCACAACTCACAGCGCCTTCTCAGCAGTGCTGCTGCCAAGCCAGTTTTCCTCCATTCTGCATTTGTGCATTTGGTTTTTCTTCCCTAAATGTAGCACCTTACATTTGTCTTTGTTGAATTTTATTTTGTTGTCTATAGCCCAGTTCTCCAATTTATCAAGATCCCTTTGAATTTTAGGTCTTTCCTCCAAAATGTTTGCAGTGCCCCATAGCTTTGGGTCATCTGCAGATTTGATCAGTATGCCCTCTATTCCTACACCCAGGTCATTTTAACAAAGATGTCAAATAAATCTGGACCCAAAAGAGATCCCTGTGCAGCCCCACTCAAGACCACCATCCAATCTGACGTAATTCCATTAATTGTTACTCCTTGTTTGCAGTTGTTTAACCAATTATGTATCCTCTTAAGGATAGTTCTGCTGAGCCTGCATTTCTCCAGCTTATTTATGAGAATGTCATGCTGGACTGTGTCAAAAGCCTTGCTGAAGTCCAGGTATATTATATCCACTGCATTTGCCCTATCCACCAAACTATTTACAGTTAATCAACTGACCAGTGCCGCAGCATAGCCTCACGCAGGTCCCGGCTGGTGGGCACCATGGACATAGAGGATCTGATGAGGAACTCTGAAGACCCCTTGGAGGGGATATCCTGGGGACCAGGATTGTCCAGAAATAATTATAGATTCTAAGGCCACAAGAGAATATTGTAATAATTTAGTCTGACCCCTGTATAGTACAGGCCAGAGAAATTTCCCAAAATAATTCAGAGAGCAGCTCTTTTAGAAAAACCATCCTATCCTGATTTTAAAATTGCCAGTGATGTAGAATCTACCATGACCCTTGAATATTGCTCCAACAGTTAATTTCTTTCAGTGATAAAAATTTACACCTTATTTCCAGTCTGAATTTGCCTAGTTTCAATATCCAGTCATTGGATCACGTTATACTTTTCTCTGCTAGATTGAAGAGACCATTATTAAATATTTGTTGCCCGTATAGATACTTATGGACTGTGATCAAGTGACCCCTTAACCTTCTCTTCGTTAAAATAAATAGATTGAGTTCCTTCAGTCTGTCACCGCAAAGCGTATTTTCTAATCCTTTAATCATTCTCGTGGCTCTTCTCTGAACCTTCCCCAATTTATCAACATCCTTCTTGAATTGTGGGCACCAGAATTGGACAATGTATTCTAGCAGCAGTCACACCATTGCCAAATACAGAGGTAAAATGACTTTTCTACTTCTACTTGGGATTCCCCTGTTTGTGCATCTGAGAATCACATTGGCTGTTTCGGTCACAGAATTGCACTGGGAGCTCATGTTCAGATGATTATCCATCACACCTCCCAAATCTTTTTCAGAGTCACTGCTTCCCAGGATAGAGTCCCCCATCCTCTAAGTATAGCCTACATTCCTTGTTCCTAGATGTATACATCTACATTTAGCCATATTAAAATGCATAATGTTTGCATGTGCCCAGTTTACTAAGCAATCCAGATTCTGTTCTCTTCGTTGTTACCATGCCCCAAGTTTTGGTTCATCTGGAAACTTTATCAGTGATGATTTTATGTTTTCTTCCTGGTCATTGATAAATGTTAAATTCCATATGACCCAGAACTGATCTCTGTGGGACTCCATTGGAAACAGACCCTCTCAATAATGATTCCCCATTTACAGTTACATTTTGAGACCTATCAGTTAGCCAGTTTTTAATCCATTTAAAGTGTTCCATTTTAATTTTATATCATTCTACTTTATTTAAATTAAAATGTTATGCAGTATAAATGAACACCATACAGAAGTCTGTTGCATCAACATTAGTACCTTTGTAACCAAAATTGTAAGCTCATAAAAAAAAAATCAAGTTAGTTTGACAGGATCTGTTTTCCATAAACCCATGTTGATTGGCATTAATTGTGTTACCCTCCTTTTCTTTATTAATAGAGTCCCATATCAACCACTTCACTATCTTGCCCAGAATTGATGTCCGGATGAGGGACTTATAAAGACCCAGTTTTATATGGAACCCTTTGTTTCCAAATTTCTGTGTGCTGTCCTATGAATCTCTATCTTTTATTCAATAAATGTATACATACTTTTGCTATAAACAAATCTTAAGTGGTGCGTGCTAAGCAAAGCTGTGTTCTAAGGTGAACTATTAAACAATGGTGTGCTGTTCCTTTGGGAGCAGTGGGCCTGGTAATTCTGTGAGTTTCCAGTTGGGCGGGGACTGAAGACTATAGGGGATACTTGAAGGACTCTTGGGTTGGTGTGTGCCTGTCACTAACCTGTAAAGAGAGAGTGGAGCCTGTGGAGGTAGTTGCTACTGATCCCAGGCAGGCACAGACAAGGTTCACTTATGCTAATGGCAGGTAGTAGCAAGGTTCCTCACAAACCTGGGTACTCCCAGGGAGCATCACACTTGTGTTTAAATTTTTGTGTGACGTTGGAATCAAAAAACTGTCTCAGACCTGGGGAGACTTATAAACATTCTGAAAGAACTCCAAGGAAGATATGTGTTATCAATGAGATTGTTCCTAATTCCTGTTTCAGATTCTGGTACAGCGGCCCAAGTAAAAGAAATTGAACTGCAAGGACGCAGCACGCAGACTGCACCAAGCAAAATCCAGCGTAAAGGGTGGTGTCAGGTATGGTGTGGCAGGGAAGAATGCATCCTTGGTGAACTGTTTGGGGCAGCAACAAGTTCGTTGGGAGGCTGTTTCCTGACCCTAATGACATCCCTTAGTTCTGCAGTGTTACACAGGTGCACAGGGAGACACACTGTGCTGTTGCTTTAACCTGAGACGTAGTCAGTAGGGAATTCTTACATTCCTGAATTAAAGAAAAAGAGCAGTATATATTGGTAGTGGATATTGCTTCCCCATGGAGGACAGTGGTCGTCAGCCCCGCACTTGTTTACCCCACAAGGAAAAAAGTATTTTAAAAAAAATCTCGTAGGTGATCAGTTTATCAGAATTCAGTTCGCTGTGTGTGCAGTAAGGTGTCTTGATCGATGACATTTTACAAAATTGCTCTGGAAGCTTGGGTTTGACAAGATGGATAGATATGGTTGCTCGTTACCACTGGTTGCAGCAGTAGCTATGGCATGGTTCAGAGGATGTGTGCATGCCCCAGATAGCTAATATTGTTAATAGGATCCCTGTGGAAAGAATAGGGAACGTGATTTCCACCTCATGTTATTGGGGGAAAGGAGGTGGGGAACAGCAGAACAAGGGTCTCTTGATTAGACCAGGGAACAGAATTGCTGCAGGAACCAGTTTGTGGAAGAATGAACCTAATGTTTGTGTGCCTGCTATATTATCTTCCTTCGGTGACTTATTCTGCTTATTTTCATAGATTTTTAAGGCCAGAAGGGACCATTGTGATCATGTGATCTCCTGTATAAACAGGCTATAGAATTAGTCAAATTTGTAAATTTTACAGTTCCAGCCTGGACTGATTTTAAAGCAAGATGATTGAAATAACTGATTTCAATCATTCATATACATGTAAACTTGATAACTTGTACATGTCTCGCTCAAGCAGTGACTTGCCTCCTTAAGAGATTTCTTCAGTCTTCATTTTTGATATATTAATTTTGTATGATAATATTAGACCATATTTCTTCAAAATATAGTACATGCACCTGTTTCATTGAAATTCCTAGGAGTTTCACCACTAATGGGAACATGCTCAGATCCTATGTAAGGAACATTACTTGAACTAAATTAAATCCAACCACAGAGAGCAGCTTGCTAGACATTTTTTAGAAACTAAACTTTTCCCTTATTAGGTTTACACTTTCAGCAAAATGTTCAGTACTGTGTTATACTGAAATGATACAGTATTGCTAGTAATCTATTATCTTGTGAGAGGCCACAACAAACAGTCTCCCTAGGGAGCCACCTGTATGTTTTGGGTTTTTTTTATATCATCCATGTCATCAGCAGTATGCGTTTCTAAATTGTTTCTTTCTTACTACCAGACTTTGTATCTGTTCATCACACTTTGCATATTTGGCCCATAATTTTTTTTAATTAATTAATTAATTTTATTATTATTTTGTCACTGTCAGTAGGTACGGGGACACCTTTAACGTATTTTCCCATAGAGTAGTTTCTCTGATCTAGAGACCTTACAGGCTTTTCCCCTAAAATGTCTAGTAAGATAGCTGAGCAGCCTAGCCAGGGTTTCTCAACCTGGGGGTCAGGACCCAAAATTGGATCGCCAGAATGTTTCAAAGGGTCACATGGCAGCTCCCATCATTGGTGCAATCCATTTGATTCAACTGTATAATGCAAATGCAGCCATTGCTAATACTTGTAACAATATTAGATAAAATTTCAGATGAGAGAGTATTATTAAGTTAATAATATCACTTTAAACTTAGGGAAGGAATATTTTTCCAGTTACATTTGAAAGTTTATATCTAATATGCATGCATGGATATAACATTGTATGAAGCATGTGATAATTACATACTTAGTGTGCTAATAACAGAAGAAAGATGTGATTTGTTTGTTTCTTTTTATAGAAACCTGTGCAGATTAAAACAGAAAGTGGCTCTAGACTCTGCATTTCTCCCCCTCCGGAGTACTCTGATGATTTTGAACCTTATGAAAGCTTGAATATGGAGACAAACGACTATCATATTAATTGCTCCCAGGTACAGATTGATTTCTGCTGTGGTATTGGTCATGATCAAATGTGAGTCTAAGTGAATGTAGACTCAATTGCCATAGTTTTGGCAGTAGACCAATACTCACTAATTCAAGCGAACCCATTATAATGTATATGGCTAACTAGAGTATTTGGGAGTGGGTAAAAGTGACACCAGAAGGATCAAAAATGAAAACATCTAATGTATCATTTAAAAAGCATCAGTTTAATCTAATTGCAGTCTTCAACACTAAAATACTTAAATCATATTTGTATGTCTTTTGCATGGTGTCACTACAAGGCAGAATTAAGGGTTCTGCTGAAGGAAAGCTTTCAGCCCTTAGAGTGATTGTCCACAAAGATTCCACTCTCCCAATTTTTGGGTCAAGGGCAAACTTTGTCAGTGATAATTTTATGTTTTCTTTCAGGTCATTGATAAAGATGTTAGTAGTTAAGGACTTTATAGAATTCTTTGCCATATAATTTTGACCAGTTTCCACCCCCATCCACCTTCTTGTGTATGTCCTACCCCATGTCTTCTATTTGGACCTGCACACTTTTGGTGTGGTTGGCCATTTTGAAAAAATATTTATGGGGAACTTAGGGTGATTTGTATGTGTGGTTTTTTACATGTTAAGGTTAGAAGAAAATAGGGTTTTTTACACACTTTTAGAGAAAAATAATTCTATAGGTTTTTAGATAATTTACAAAATAAAAGGATTATCACAAAGTGCTAAAGGAAAAATGTCAGAAAAGAGAGTTTTAAAACTGCACTAAAGGAATGAGTTTTAAAACACAAACATGTTAACAAATCTCTTTAGAGGAAAAATAATCTTTATTTATTTTTTGAAATAAAAGTTATGATGCTGGCCGACCAGGACTGCCTGCTCTTGCCATGGCTTTAGGCCTCAGCCGAGCACTGACAAATTAATCACTGGAAACCAGTCTGCTTCACCTGTGTACTAGTATGGTTATGATGGGTATTGGACTTATAACAATGTGTTTAGTGTTTAGACTTTAGAAAATTCTTGTAAGATGCTGCATACATTAACCTCACTTATAATATCTTTATCACATGTTATAAGGTAGTATTTAAATTTTTGCTTTGTATCTGTAAAACATATTTGCTCTGAACTGAGTCAGGAGGGATCATCTTCTGTCCATCAAGAAGGCCTTTCAAAACTAAATGGGCCATTGTGGGACATTACAATACAAAGACTTGGTTAATTTCCCCTTCAAACCCATGAAGAGGCTATGTGCAAAAGGGCTTGTCCCATCAGCATGAATTCTGAAAAAAAGAAATAAAAATAGCCGACAAGAAAATTTTTCATCTTTTGTTGTTTAGATTCTCACAGGGCCAGAGCTATGAAACAGAAACAAAGATGCTTAGGGTTAACCTGGGCTAGCCCTAAAAGACATTCAGAGCTGACAGATTACTACAACTCTGTCAGCTTTTGAAACCAGAGACTGTAACTCATTTGTGTATATATGTGTGCCTGCTTTAACTTTGTAATAACTCATTCATTTCTTTTCTTAGTTAATAAATCCTTAGATATTTACTATAGGGTTAGCTACAAGCATTGTCTTTGGTGTGGGATATAAGGTACAAATTGACCTGCGGTAGGTAACTGGTCTGTTAGGACTAGAAGTAACCTGATTATTTTGTGATCTTTTGTGAAAAGTGACCATCTATCAGTGCTTAATTTGCACCAGGGCTAAGCACTGGCACTTCTAGATTTGGCAGTTCATAACCTTGGCACATCTGGGCTTACTGCATCAGTTATGAATGTAAAAAAATTGCTTGAGCCCCGCGTCTCTTTCGTTACAAATTAAGCATTGACATCTATCATATAGTCCAGCCTGCTTGAGTGGCAAAATAGACTGGAATGCCCCTGGAGACTGTCTGTGACTCCATGGTAAGACTGTTATAGTGATTTAGGAGTTCACGCTTGTTACTGGGTTGGTAATATCTGACTATAGAACATACAACCAGCTTGGGGTCTCTGCTCTGCTTCTTGACAGTCTGCCCTGAGGTTGGTACTCACAGCCATAAACAAATCCAGATAGTGTGACAAAAGTATTAAATATTAGTTTTTAGAAAAAAATGTTCTTTATGCATTTCGGTTATTTTGAAATAAAGTCTGAAAAATAATTGTATGTCTTTTGAAATATGAAAATATGCTTATGAATGTGAATATGATGTAACTGGAATATGCTTTACGCAAAAGGTCTCTTGTAAGGTATCATTACAAAGCTTATAATGTACTGAATGTGTTCATCCTATTTGTTTGCATGTATTATTTCTCTGTCTTAAGTTAGGAGAATAAGATATAAACCTGTATTACTCATGTAAACATATTAAGTGGAAGCCATTAAGGGTACTTCAGAATCAATGAACTATAAATTTCTCGGTTTACTTGCAAACCTCCTGTGTACATGTAGGCCAGCCCAGGAAGAATGGAGGCTGGGGTCTCACAGGACATGTGACCATGTCACCTGGTACAGGAATCCATCTTAAAACTGGTACTTTTCCATTTAGAAGGAGGGATGGGGACCCAGAGAGAAAAAAAGATTCCCACCTTACGCGAAAGCTATAAAAGGGAGTGGAGCAGGACAAAGGGGTGGCCAGTTATGAGAGAGCCCCTGCTTACCACCTGCTGGAATTAACCAGGATTGTACCAGGGAAAGGATTGGGCCCAGACTAGGAAGGAGTCTAGTCTGTGAAAGAAGCTTATTGGAACATCTCTGAGGATGAGATATTACCTGTAATCAGTTGCTCAATGTATTAGGCTTAAACTTGCATGGTTTTGCTTTATTTTGCTTGGTGACTTACTTCGTTCTGTCTGTTATTACTTGAAATCACTTAAATCCTACTTTTTATATTTAATAAAATCACTTTTGTTTATTAATGAACCCAAAGTGATTAATGCCTGGGAGAGAAAACACCTGTGCAAATCTCTCTATAAGTGTTATAGAGGGCAGATAATTTATGAGTTTACTCTGTATAACCTTTATACGGAGTAAAACAGATTTATTTGTGGTTTGGATCCCATTGGGAACTGGGTGTCTGGGTGCTGGAGTCAGGTAAGCTGCAGAGCTGTTTTCACTTAAAGCCTGCAGCTTTGGGGGCATGACCCAGACCCTGGGTCTGTGTTGCAGCAGGTTAACATGTCTGACTCAACAAGGCAGCATTTTGGAGTCCCAAGCTGGCAGGGAAAACAGGCTCAGAGGTAATTTCAGCTCATCAGAAGACAGTCCCCTGTCACAGGGTTAAAGTTACTCCAGGGGTCCGTTTGGGCTGCATAGAGGCTCTAATGACTGCCAATGCTAGGTACCCTGTGGACAGGGTAGGCTTGAAGATATTTAGTATTTCAGCTGGTAGTCATGTCATTAACCAGGAAAACCTCTCTTTGGGACACTTGTTGGTTTTATAGATAATGATGCCATCAGTGGCAATTATGCTAAAAACACTTTCAACTTTAAATATTATGACAATAATTTTGTGGCCTTATATGTGGATGGCAAGAAGGTGCCGGCTAAACCTCTATAACCTGATTTTGAGAATGGGAACTATGTGAGGGAGTACATGCAACTCGTGCAGGCAACTGGGAAATATGTAAAAGACTGAGTGCTCTTGTTCCATTGTGATGACTTTGCTCACACTGTATACCTTCAGCCTGACCAGGAATACCCTGATCATTATTCTCTGATTAAAACTGGAAACCTAAGAGCAGAGATTTGTTTTTCTAGGGCATTACCCTCTACAGTCAACATGATAGGGTATGGGGTTTTTGATAACATACCCGAGGTTAATCACAGAAGGAATGTTCTGTTTGATTCTATTGATTATGAACAACATGTAGTTAACACATTTTGTAATCTAAGGATGCTTCTTTAGATTTTTTTCCCTAATGACCTGCTTCCAAAGGGTTCTGTGTCCTGTAGATCCCTGGGACTTGTAAACACAGCTCCCTACAATTTGCCCAGGGAATACTGGCTAGCCTTCTACTTACCCAGTCATGGGCCAAGAAAGTTCTTTGACTCCTGTGGATTTTCCCCAGACCGTAACTTTTTTCCTAAGTCTTTCTTGCCTTTTTTTAAACCAGAGACAGCTCCAAGACCCCCTTGCTGTTACTATGGATATCATTGTATAATTTGTTTAAAGAAATGTAGTAAGGGTTTATCTTTTGATCAGATTTTAAAATTGTATACAAGTGATTTACCAGAAAATGACCACATGGGGGTGCACTTTGTAAATAGGAAAAATTCAGACATGTCCAGATATGCCCCAAACATGTTTTAGCATATCCAGACTTGTTTGTCATATTGCAAGTATAAAGATGTGCATCAATAAAGCAACCCCACATATTTGATCCTGTGAAGTGTACAGATGGCCTGGTCTCTACAAGCTAATGTGTAATGAAGGCTCTGGATGCATGGGGTTGTTTAAAATCAGGGTTGTTATCCCATTTGTGGTATATTTGCTGCTTACCCCCACCCTTGCTTCCCTTGGAAACCATAGATCTTCAGGGATTCTTGTAAAGCTAACTTTGCCCTTTTCAAAAGCTGTTTCCTGCTATCTTTCTTGTTGCTGTTGTGCATCTTTTTGGCTAAGATTTGATGAGCCTGCCAAAGTAAATGAATAAAATGTTTTGCATTCCAGATTAAAATAAAAGCCTATATTAAAGTGTCAGAAATAGGGACAGGGCATTAATGTAAACGGAAAGCCCACCATCTTTTTATTAATTTTCATTGTAATTTAATTTTAAGTAAGACAAAACCAACATTTTAAAAAAAGGAGGGAAGAAACTTTCTTATCTCTATAAAAGTAGCACACTAAATTCACAGCCTTTATATTATACAAAGCTACCTATTCTTAGTAATGGCAACCATGTTTAACCCCATTTAAGACATGTAGATATATATTTCAATTAAAAACAAACTTTAAAATAGTTATTTAAAAAAACAGCCAAAATTCAAGCTCTCATAAGCCTGAAGCCCTTTATATATGCAAAACCCTGATTATTTTAATACTGTTTATTATGTTGTTGCACAAATAAAGTGGGTGGTGGCCCCGTTTTAATGGGATCACCAGGGCTGGCTTAGACTTGCTTGGGCCTGAGGCCAAAGCTCAAGTCTGAGGGCTTCAGCCTTTGGTGGCAGGGCTTAAGTTACAGGGCCCCTGCCTGGGGCTGAAGCCCTTGGGCTTCAGCGTTGGCCCTCCGACCTAGGGAGGTGAGGCTTTGGCTTTGTCTCTCCCCTCATGCCCCTGGGGTGGCAGGGTTTGGGTGGGTTCAGGTTTCGGTCCCTCCCCCTTCTGGGGTCCTGTGGTATATTTTGTTGTCAGAAGGGAGTTGCAGTGCAATGCCATTTGATTGTTCTATAGTGACGTTTGCCCCTGTGTTTTAAATAGCATTTTATTGTAAGCCCCCTATATTAAGACTTTTTATATTATACCCTGGCATTCTTTACCAGTAGAACAGTTTTTGTGTGGTACTTTAAATGCAAACTAAAACTGTTTTTAAAAGGAAAGAGTAGTGTATCTTGAACATTTTTATTTCACTAAACCTACAAAACATCTCTAAAATAGAGTAGATTTTATTATGTTACGTCTCAGTCAAAAATGCCCAATGCTGTATTTTCATGTTACACTTTTCATAGATTATTTGATATAATTAAAAATTGCGTGTTAACAAAAGAACATGACTGTTTTAAACTGAGGGAAAAAAGAGTGAGATAAGTGGGTAGGGGGCAGATGTTGGGTTGTTTCATCAGATAATCACTTGGGGGTGGGGGAGAGGTATGTTTCCTCAGATAAGGGTGAGTGGGATCAGACTTCATCTTGGGCCAGGTATACACTATAAACTTATATCAGTATAACTGTGTCGCTCAGGGGTGTGAAAAATCCACACTCTGGAGCAATGCAGTTATACCAACCTAATGCCTGGCTTCTTCTGTCAACATAGCTACTGCCTCTCGCAGAGGTGGATTAACTACATGGGAGAAGCTTTCCTGTCAGTGTAGTATTTTCTTCACTGAAGTGCTACAGCAGTACAGCTGCGCTGCTTCAGAGTTTTAAGTGTAGACCTGCCCTTAACCATTCATACAGTTAGAAGAGTATAGCTTCATGGCAAAGGTGCCTCTTTGCTGCAAAATGCTGCTTTCTTAGCATTACGTTTAAATCCAGTATAAAAGCATGCTAACAAAAAAAAGTATTTTGTTGCAAAAGTTATTAGAAATAAAGCTAACAGCTTCACATTAAAAAGGGGAGGGGGGAAGTGTTTATCTTATTACTTCATGCAGTTACTCAATCCACATGTCAAGTATCAGAGGGGTAGCCTTGTTAGTCTGGATCTGTAAAAGCAGCAAAGAGTCCTGTGGCATCTTATAGACTAACAGATGTATTGGAGCATGAGCTTTCGTGGGTGAATACCCACTTCGTCAGATGCATCTGACGAAGTGGGTATTCACCCACAAAAGCTCATGCTCCAATACGTCTGTTAGTCTATAAGGTGCCACAGGACTCAATCCACATGGCTTTTTTCTTTTTTAGACTTTTATTGTAAATGATGGGAATATTTCATTCACCCCCAAAATCTTCACATTTTACAAAGGGTATCCTATAAACCCATTACAAAGTTTAAATTAAAGACCTCCTTACAGTTGTCAATAGGTGCTAATTTCCAATAAATGTAAAAGTCTATAAAATACATTACTTTAAGTAAATGGAATAAGGGAAATTGATATAAAGGTTAGACATAACGTTCATGAAGGTCTATCATTTTTAAAGACAAAAGCTAAAGGCATTATGCAAAAAAAGGTAATTTAATTCCTGGTACAAAACTAAAAACAAATAAGGATGTTTGCTACATTTACACACTTTCTGTAAATAAGGAAATCTACACTCATGCTCCTTTTTGATTGGCATTTCAAAAGTTTGTTTGTTAAAACTTTACTTGGTTTAACAGCATGTAGATTAAAAAAAAAAAGGAAAGAAAAAGTATGGGGAAGAATAACACTTTTTACCATAGATAAAGCAGCAAACTGTTTTACATAAGCTAGTATTTCTTTTAAGGTAGCCTTTGTGTGTTTTCTATAAAGTGTGTAATTCTAAAGCTTTCTTTATAGTTTACAAATAATAAGTTTTTAGAGACGTTTTCCTTTAGGCAAATCTTTAAAAAGCAAGCCAACACTTGTTCTACAAAAACTTGTGTTATGTATGCAGTGTTTGTTGGTTGATAGCTACACCTCAGTGGTCATGTGGGACATCCTGATTGGTTCAGGGAAATGTATTCTATGACATAGCTAGAGAACAGCTTCTGACTGGGTCAGCAAGACATGGTTTGCCCCAGTCTGGCTGACCCCAGGATTGTTGGCATTTCACTAGAGGTCACCTCAGGGGTGAGGTGCTCTTTTCTTCTCTCTGCCATGTGGACAGTGACACAGGCTTTCTTGATGCTTTAAAAGTTACTCTCTCCCTTTAACTTTTCTCTTTCTGTAACAGGCGAAGAGGGTTTGCTTTTCTTGCCTGTTCTATCTCACTTTGTCTTATTTATTGTCTCTAACAATACATAATCTATTCTTTATTTCAAAAGACATATAATTATTTTTCGGCCTCTATTTCAAAATAACCCAAACATACAAAGTATTTTTCTAAAAACTAATTTTTAATACCATTATTTAAAAAAAGTATAAAAATTGTTCTTCCTCTAAAAAAACCTGTTAACATATTTTGTCTTAAAATTTTAGCCCCCTTTTGCAGTTTTAAAACTCTTTTCTGATAATCTACTTTATTTTGTAAAGTATCTAAAAATGCCTATACAATTTTTTTCTCCAAAAGTGTCTAAAACCCCTGTTTTCTTTTATTAACAGTCCAGTGAGCTTCTCAGCCAGCTCTTTTAAAACTCTGAAAATTATCTAGACCAGCTGATTTAAAAATGTCTGACTTTAGTAGCTGCTGTTTAACATCCTCCAGAGATACTAGTGGAATGGAAAGAGCGTTTTCATCACTTTATAATGAGATGGATTGTCTATTTTTCCCCAGAAGACAGAACAGAAATATTTATTGAACACTTCTGCCTTTTCTGCATTATTAGTGATAATTCTATCATTTCCATCTAGTAATGGACCAATACTATTGTCAGGATTCTTTTTGTTTCCAATTTATTTAAAATATGTATTTATTGTCCTGAACTCTGCTTGCTATAGAGTTCACCTTATGTCCCTTAGCTTCCCTTATCAATTTTCTATAATTCCTAACTTCGGATTTATAGTCATTACTGTCAACTTCCCTGTCTTCTGTTTTGTTTTATTTTTTTTTGTATAGCTGCCTTCACTTCCTCTCTAAATGAGGTTGGTTTTTAATCAATAGGACCTTCTTCCTAAGTTGTGGAATTGTGGCTTTTTGGGCATCTAGTAAGGTGTTTCTAAATGATTCCCAATTATGATTCACATTTTTCTGATTAAATTCTTCCTCCTAGCTGATTTGGCTCAAAACTGTTTTCAGCTTTGTACAATTGGCCCTACTAAAGGACTAAGTATATATATTACCGATTTGGACTTTATTCTGCTTGTACATTATAAATGTGATCAAGTCATGGTCACATGTACCTAAGCTACCATTATCTTTTAGTTCTGTGATCACTTCCTCTTTATGGGTTAGGACAAGGTCTACTGCTGAATTCCCCCATGCTGACTGCAACACATTATGAGTTAGGAAATTGTCATCCATACTATTTAGAAATTCCAAGATGTTTTAGTATTGGCAGTATGTCACCTCAGGTTTGTCACGCAAACTGAAGTCTCCCATGATCACACAATTTTTTCCCTACACATTATCGACAGGCGCTGTTGGACTGAGATTCATTTGCTCAGCTGCTGGATCTAAAGCAAAACACTCAGCAAATAGTGATCATCTACTTACAAGTGGGAATCTTATCAGGGTGATCTCATCACAGTTGCCGCCAGCATGATTCAATACAGCTTCAACCTCCCTTTGTTTCACAGACTTACTTATAACTTTGTATTTTCTTATACGTATGTATCAGTCTCTCATTTCCATGTTAAATCTCCTCTCTATCAGTGCTGGTTTAGTGTTAGTTCAAACTGGTCTTTTCTAGCTTATTAGTTACTTTCTCTTTTATTTTTCACAGAAACATGATTACCTTGCAATTTCTTACACATGTGCAGTTCTATGTATGCTTACACTTAAACATTATCAGAATAGACTCTGACAATTCCCAGCAGGCTTAAATATGACTTCACTTTCAACAGGTGTGTAAGGAGGCAGTCATCCTAGTCTGTTTTGTGACCTGGTGGTCTGTAACAGACTCCAACACTGCCATAGGATATAAGACATAGCATTGAGGGAACAAGACAGATTATCCACCTAGAGAGATCTGTGTATGTCAATCATAAGGCAAACAAATATATAGTTTCGAATTTGAGGTGAAAGATATATTATGGATTTTTGGGTAGTAAGCAGTTTGACTTCTGGAACTTCAGCTTTTTGTGAGTTGCCCACCAAGTTATATCGTAAACAGTTTTTCCTTTTTTGTCGACCCCTGGGATTCTATATAACCAGACAGAGAGAGTCTCTTTGGTTTGAAAATCTAACAATAGCTGGAAGGCTCCTTTTCTGGAAAATGCATACTTGAACTTTAGCTTAATTGATGCTCCCAGACGAGATGCCTCACCTGTTGGAATGTGCATGTTGATTCTCGTTGTCTTTCGTTCTGAGAGGAACCAAAGGGTTGGAATATGCATAGTGGGATTGGCGGTATTCTTATTTGCCACAAACAATCAAAATGGCAGAGAGAGAACAATAATTGGTAAAAATATATTTTCAAGGCATATTTGACACCTATGCTGTTTATACCATCAAGTTGCAAGCCTTTCAGTGTGCAGTACTTATAAATGTATTACTCTTGCTGACAGACCAAACTGTATTAGAAATTCCATTTATCTTTTTGTTTACTTTGATGCTAAGAGCTTTAGTCAGCTTCAAATAAAGGGCGAGGGCCATCAGGTCAGGCAGGCATGAGTACTAGCTTGAGTACTATTTTGATGGCTGTTAGATGTCCAGGGTAGGTCGTAGCTGTAGCAAGAGAGTTTTTTCCCCATCTGCATCTGGCAAGACAAGTAAGATCTTTTCTCCCTGAGGTAGCCTTTGCCTTAACTGTCCATGTCTTTGTCATTTCACTACTAGGCCATGTCTACATTAGCATTTATGTCCGCAAAACTTTTGTCGCTCAGGAGTATGGAAAAAAGACCTCCCTGCGTGACATAAATTTTGCTGGCATAAGTTCTAGTTTGCATAGTGGTCTTTTGTTGGGAGACCCTCTCCCACTGACATAGCTACTGCCGCTCGCTGAGCTGGCTTTATTATGTTAATGGGACAGCTTTCTCCCATCGGCATAACGTGGCTACATGAGTGGTCTTACAGTGCTGGCACAGCTGCATTGGTACAGCTGTGCCATCTTAAGCTTGTAAGTGTAGCCATGGCCTTAAATTGCGGTACTGTGTTCTACCTGGGCTACACTTTGGAACCATTCGGGATTCTTCAGTCTGCTTATTAAGAGTAATAATAATAATAATACCTGGCTCTTATGAAGTACTTTTCATTAGTAGATCGCAAAGTACTTTACAAAGGAAGCAAATATCACTAGCCCCATTTTACAGATGAAGAAACTGAGGCACACACAGCATTGAAGTGACTTGTCTGAGGTCACCTAGTAGGCCAATATCACAGTCAGGGATAGCACCCAGGATCTCTTGACTGCCAGTGCTCTAACTAGTAGGCTATGCTGTGACGTTGCCTGTTGGGAGCATATTAAACCAATGTTCTGTCATCTGTATCAGCTTCCAGTAAGTTTCTACATGGAATCCAGGGTGTTGGTCTCTGCCCAAAATATGCTGTCACTATTGAGATTAGCAGAGGCACTTAAGAAGCAACTCCTTCACTATAAATGAGAGGGAACTGCTGACAGGATATTCTCCAGGAGAGGTCCTCAGCTTTGGAACTCGCTCCTCCACTTTGTTAACCTTCCAAGCATGCTGAAAAGCCCATCTTATTTCCCTTTCATAAGGCTGTTGAGGATGGTGTGAGTTAGTTGAGGTGGATGTATTTTATGGGCAGTCCTTTGTCTATGTTGTCATTTTTAATGTATGAGATAGGTGTCTGCAGCACTGTATGGACATCTATAATTAATTTTATTTATTCAGATTTTTAAAACACATGTAGAAATCAGGTGATTACTGTTCCCCCCTTGGTGCAGATAGAATGTGGCTCTTTAGAGGAGCCAATGTCTTGCTTGAAGTACTAGAGGGAATGTCAAACATCCCCTGGATTGATGCACAGAAGCACTCAGGACAAAATTTTGATGCATCCTATTGACGGGTATCAGTATCAGGTGTGCAGAGTGTGTCACGGGGTGGAAGAGGTGGTACAGGACCTGTCCTTCTGCCACATGGATGACAAAGTCACAGAGAGCAATAAAAGTTCTTGTTCCCCAGTGTGCCTTCTCTACACTGTGGAGCACTTTGGGTTGGCTATATGTTGGATTTATCAGTGGGTAGAGGGAGGCCTGAGGCACTTTCATGCACTCTTTCTGGGCCTAAGGCAGGCAGACCTCATGGTGTCTCAGTCCTTGCACAGAAAGATATGAAATTCTTTATGCCTACACAGCACAGGCTGAATACAGTGTAAGTGCTTTCTCTTTGCTGGCTTGTTTTTAAATTCAAATATGTTTTATTGTTTAAAGTGTTTCTAAGATAATTTCCCTAAACATTTTCTAATTCTTTTAAAAGTAAAACCTCCATTGTATATTGGAAGTACTGTGTTGCTCTTTCTTTTCTCTTTCTAGAGACAGCCTATCCACCTTTGACTGGTTGTCTATGAGAAGGGAATGTACCTGTAAGTGAAGCTACAGTGAGTTGTTCTGTATTTTTGCTTCCAGAATCTCAAGTCTCCCAAAAGTCCTGTCAGTGACTTTAAATTCACCACCCAGAACCCAGAACTGCAAGTACACGACGATGTGGAAAAGGAAAGAATACTTTTAAGTATTGATGATGTAAAGGTGTGGTACAGCCTTTTATGTTTTTGCCAAACTTTATAGATAATCTGATAATAGAACAATTTTTATCAAAAGCTTCGCAGGGTGATTGGAACCTAAACCATTTCCTTTTCAGGAAGATGAGGGCCCCAGGCTGCCTTCATAGCTTCAGGCCATCCCGTGTCCCCATGCATGCACATACATGTACAGACACATGCCCTTCAACCAAATTCTCTAGCCTGAAATCTCTGCCTCTCCTCGCTCCTATGTCCCTGATCCCTCTGGCTCTTCGATTCCTCTGTCGTACTTCCCTACTCTATTCCCCTGGTGCACCATGCAACAGCCTGCTCAGCCCCATAGTCAGCCCAAATGTACAGTCCTTGCCTGCCCCTGTGGTGCCCCCGAGCCCAATTTCACCCCCAGAGACTAATTCATGCCTCCTGCAGCCCAGCTTTCCTGATTTGCCAGGGATATTCATAGATTTATATTTTAAGGCCAGAAGGGAACCATTAGATCTCTACTCTAACCTCCTACACAACATAGGCCAGATAATTAAATCCAATTACCAAAGAAAATAAATTGTAACCTTGTAATTAGAGACTGTATCACAATGCATTCCTAACTGAAATTTCCTAACTTCTAACCGCTTGACTTTGCAACCTAAGTGTTCTTTTAATGTTTGTAGTTTTTTGTATGTAATTTCCTAAGTTTATAAAAAAAATAAGCTGAAAAAAACAGGATTTCCATCATGTGGAACCCTATATTAACTCCCACATGATTCATCAGCAGAGTTAAGTTTTACATCCACAGCACAGACTGCTGTCACTTGAGCTAACAAAGTCACTGATAGCAGTAGTAAATTGTCATCCTCTGTATTGTGAGGAAGGTGAAGCACAATGTCGAAGGACGACTACCTCCAGGGCATGCCCTCAGGGTGGTCCTGCAGTGTTCCAGTGCCTCAATTTTTCCTTTCCAGACACATGCAGTTCCACTCTTCACAGGGGATCACCTACTCCACCATATGTAATAAGACAAATCTCATCTGGGGCACCATCCTCTGGTAGGCTGTGACATGACTGGTGCATCAGTTTGCCCTTTCTTCCAGCATCCCAATAACTCCATGCAGGATTTCAGAGAATAAATAGCCCTTTACAGGATTAATTTGTTACAGAAGGTCCCAAAACCATAATCCAGAATTTTCCAGCACAGTCAATCTTTCAAATTCCACCAGTCTGTCAACATAACAACTACTGCCTCAGTGTCTCTCACCATGCCCCAGTGCTTCAGCATGGCTCTGGCATTTCTTACCACACCTCATCCCAGTACCTCTAGCTAGGGAGCTTCTCTACCCTGTTTCCAGCTCCTGCTTGGAGACATCAGTAGGCTCACCCTTTAACCGTTCCCCAGTCTTCATCCCTCTGGCTTCAGCTCTGCAGCTCTGAGAGCCAGCAGGCATCTGCCTCCATGGCTTTCAGCCTTCAGCTCTCTCTGGGCATGGCACTCTGGCCTGGGAAAGTTTGTAAGTGACCCTCCCCCAGCTGTTTTCCCACCTCCACCACCATGACCAGGATTCATTGCTTAGTAAGGAAATGCTCACTGCTCCCTCCTTCAGGGGCATCTCCTTCCTAAAGTTCTCAACCCAGCTCTACTCTTCTTCTGAATTCTTCTAGTCTGGGTTCTGAACACTCTCATGTCTTTGGGCTCTCTTATTTATAACTTTTTCAGGGCAGCCCTCCCTCCTAATTACACCAAACTAGGGCACCTGTATGTGGACTGGGGACCTGGGCCTAATTTCATTTACAGGGCCAGCTACCCTGTTACACATACATTGTATTAGTGGATTTCACATCTGCTGGCTGGCGTCAGAAGAGTGTTGACATCAGAGGAATCCTGGGTTCTCTTCCAGGTTCTGAGGGGAAGTTACAGACCATTCTATCCCTGTTTTCCCCCAAGCCTGATACCTTTTTCCCCATTGATCCCTCCAACCTGTTTCAGTTCATCTCCACCTCAGCTTCTTGTCCCAGTTCTTTCTCTCTTTTCTGGCTCTTCATTCCAGTCTTCTCCTTTAACCACCATTCCAGTGTGGCTTCTTCCTCTTTCTCCTCCTCACTGCCTGGGCACCAGCAGAGGGAACCTTGAGAGCACCAGTAGAGACAGTATCCCTGCACTTAGTTCTAGTGCCTGGCATCCTAGTTGTTCTTGGCATCCAAGAGGAGCAATTGCAGGACAAGTCCAGCTCAGCCGTGGGCATCCTGGGATGATGCATGCTCAGTACAAATGAAATCCTGGGAGACGTTAGCTTCCAAATTCTAACAAGACTTTGTTGAACTTGTGTGCGTTCAGAGCTTCAGAGGCTTATAAATTGGCCAAATTAGGGAGAATTTTCATAGGGACAGCAAAAAGCTGACACTAGGGCAACCCCCTGCCAAATTTAACTCCTTGCTTCAAAGAATAGAAGCATTAGAGCTTCTCATTGAAACAGCTTTAAAAAAAATATAATGTGGGCAAAGCAATTAATTTGTCCTTAACTTCAGCCATTTCCCAAAAAGAACTGTTTTTACTGAAATCTTCCAAAAAATTCAGCATGAGCTTGAAACCCAGCATGGAAAACTTCAGCCTGAGTGGTCAAAGTTTATCAAAGTAAAAAGCAGCTGAAAACTAGGTCTTATAATAGAAAGTATTATTAATAATAATTAATAAAGATTTCAGTGCACACAAATATAGTCTCTTTTTTTCCACAAGAGTTCCTGTCTCATTCAGGGCCCAATCATATACCACTAAAGTCAATGGGAGTAAAGGGAGCAGAATTGAGCCCTCATTGTATAGCAGAGGCAATGCATTGGCTGGGTAGGGGACATGTGGGGTCACGTGCCCGCTCAGATTTGCTGCTTGACTTGTACTGAACATGCTCACACAGACTGAGCATGCTCAGTAACACTGTTGAAGCTGGTTTCCGTCACTCTGATGGATGGTGCTGATTGAATGAGACAGTTGTTCAACACTGCTTTTTAACCTCATTATTCATTGTATGGCACCAGGATTTATTTACTGCACATCATCCAAACCCTGCACTGAATACAGAATTACTTATATCCTCACAGCTTTTCTACTGTGCTGCTCACCATGGTATCTGAATCTCGCAGACATTAAAGAATTAATATTCATAACACCCTGGTGAAGTAAGAAAGAATTATTAATCGCATTTTGCAGATGGGGATCTGAGATACAAAGAGATTTTGGCCAACATTTACAAAAGAGTGCATGAATTTTGAGTGCCTCAGTTATTGAACACCCAGCTTGGGACACTTTAGGGGGAGATTTACAAGGGAGATTTAAGCTAGCAGCTAGGTGCCTAAGTGCAGTGTTTAGGCACCACTGACATTCACAGAACACAGTTTAGCTGCCCTGTAATCTGTTGTTGTCTAAAGTTTCTAGGTGTCTAATTTTCCTCTGGTAAAGTCCCCCTGGCAACTAAATTTCTGCCTCTGGGCCTGCACACAGCCTCCTGAAACTCAACACTGCCACGCAGCTTGGCACTGAACTCCTGCCTAAACCCCAGCAGCATTCACAAGCTAGACATTCCCCTGCCTGTCTCGCCTCATCTGGTAGACATGCTCAGAAGCTGCCTAAGAACATGAGTACCAAATCTTGGCCCTCACAAAAAGCCAGCTGAGGCAGTGTCCCCTAATAGCCAATGGTTGGAGCACTCCCTTAGGATGTGGAAGACCTGATTTCAAATCCCTGTTCTGCTTGATTCAGAGCAGGGCCTTGAATCCACGTCCCCCTTCCTAGCTGAGTGCCTTAAGCTAGAGGGTATTCTGGGGTGGGGCTCTCTCACTCTCTTTTGTTCAAGTTGTTCCACTTTGTGTAAAATACTTTAATATTCAGGAGGTTAGAGAGAGAGAGTGACTGGATAACCTAGTGATTAGCACACTCCCCTGGCAGACCTGAGTTTCAGTCCCTGGTCCAATGAATAGTTAAGTATTTCATCCAAAGTTGAACCATTTCAACAAGCGAGAATAAAAAAGACATCCCCCACTCCACCCCAGAATATCCCATAGCCCAGTGGTTGGGAGATGCAATTAGGAGACCTAAGTTCAAGTCCTTGGTCTGAATCAGGCAGAATGGGGACTTAACCTGGATCTCCTACATCCTGAGTGAGTGCTCTAATGACTGCACCCTTGGGTATAAAGGAGGGCAGCCCCTCATTTTCATTTTTTACTTGAGAAATGGCTGTTCCAGTTTAGGTCCCTAATTCCAGGAGAGGGTTCACAGTTGTGAATTCTGAGCAGACTCCAGCCCAGAGTTAGGCATCTGTAATGGGTTGCCCCCTTTCAAGGCACCACCTGTTGTGCTGAGATACGACTGAGCCCTCCTGTTCTGCCAACATGGGCCCCCTTTAACCTGTCTTGCTGAGCCAGGCTCTTAAACCTCTTCTAGCACACACCCAGCTGCAGAAAGACACAGATACTGAGATCAGCTCTGGGAAGACACAGCATAAGGGACTTGCCCCAGTACTCAGGGCCTACCTCCCTTAGGGTGCAGACCCAAAGGTATATTGTGCTGTATAGAAGAATCTGCACAGCCCATGCTCATAAAAATTCACCCTCTTCCTCAACATGAAGAGAGATATGCACCCCTTCTTGGTTACTATTCAGACCTGTCTTACTCACTGCCCCTCCTTTTGTATGTAATTTTCTAGATTTAAAAAAAAAAAACGAAAAAAGAGAATTCTGTCATGTGTAACTTTAATAATATTCACCTGGGTTATCCTTAGGATTTTAACCTAGGACTTTCAGATCCCCACCATAGACACCACAACTTGAGCTAAAGTTTTCAGCAGTAGTAGGCTGTTTTTGTCTGTGGATCAGCTACTGCTAGAGTCGGATGTGTATTGCACTGAAACAGTGAGTTACGCATGCAGGAGTAGCCCCGTTCTATACAAGCAGAGTCAAGCACATACATTTGGCAGATGATTTCTGAGAGGAAATGTGCCTAAATTGAAGAAACTTAGGTTCTCTTCTGAGCTATGCCAGATGTGATCTTGTATAACATTTCAGGCATATTAAAACAAACAAACAAAAAATGCTTGGCCATTGGCATATTTTATACAATCTCTGTCCCAGTGCTTATTGAGCTTTTATTCTGGGACATCCATTGAGTGGTTTTCTTCAACAGCCATGGATGGGTACCAGGATGGATCCCCAACATGCCAACCTCTTCATGGGCCACCTCAAAGAAGAATTTCTGGATAAAGGCAACATGAAACCAACTATATGCCTGAAATACATCAATCATATTTTCATCCAATACATTTCCCTGTTCTGTTCACTCTCTCTGAAACATCTGGCACTGGCTGCTGTCAGAAGACAGGATATTGGGCTAGATGGACCATTGATCTGACCTTGTATGGCCATCCTTAGGTTCTGATCCTTTAGACAGACAACCTAAACGCTGATTTCCACTACAATATCAACAACCATCCATCAAACTTTGTAGAACATTCCAACACCAGCATCAACTTCCTGTACAGCATAATCAGTGTCAACAATGGAACCCCACAGACAACTATATACCAGAAAGCCACAGATCACCACACTTACTTCCACTGATCCAGCAACACCAAGAAATATGTTATCTACAGCCAGGCACTTAGATACCACAGAATATGCTCTGAAGAGAAAGTCCAGAATGTGCACATAACACACTTAAAACCACTTTCATTAAACAAGAACGCTTCACTAGAGAAGTAGATAGCCTCCCCAGTAATTTATGGCAGAGAAGGAGAAGCAAAAAGATTAGGAGAATAGAAAGAAAAAAAGAACTACCCCTCTGTATTTTAAAAAACAAGGAAACACACACAATACTACAACAGTGCTAAAGAATTAAAATAACTTTTGGCTGACTACCTGTAGCTCAGAGTCTTAATATGACAATAATAAAAAGGAGTCCGGTGGCACTCCTGAAGAAGTGGGTTTTTTACACACAAAAGCTTATGCCCAAATAAATCTGTTAGTCTTTAAGGTGTCACCGGACTCCTCGTTGTTTTTGTAGATACAGACTAATCCGGCTACCTCTCTGAATATGACAACGACATTTCCATTTTTGTAAAAATAAAGTAAATAAGAGTTCATTATGCCATACATCTCTCAGAAAGATACTAGTAATATATTAGAGAGACAAAGTGACACTTCTGTTGGTGAAAGAGACAAGCTTGCGACCTTACACAGAGCTCTTCTTCAGGTACTCAGAGTGTCACAGCTAAATACAAGGGTGGAACAGATAAGGAGTTTATATGTTTTGCAAGAGAGCATTCACTGTGAAGGGGGAAGTTAACACCTCTATAGCCATAGGACAAAGAAGTATTAGTGAGTTACAGATTGTTGTAATGGGCCATAGTAATATATAGTAATATATTATAGTTCACAATATTATTGTAATAAACAGGTTTGTTTGTAATAACTGGTGAAGGCTTCTAAAAGGGATTACTGCCAGATTGAAAGCCACAACTGTGAGAAATAAAATTAATCCCTCTGGAACACTGGCAACAGAGGGCTGAGTTAAGGTTGTCTAGGTATGACCTTGCAGAGTAGGGCTGATTTGCCAAAGGAAAGTGTTCATGAGCAGCTGTTGCTGTGTATATGGGAGAAGGTAAGGTGTGTAGCTGTATACTGTTTCCTGGCTTTTGTAGATTTAAAATTTGCATTGCTGTCCCTCAGCAACTTTTACATTTTAATTAATTTTTTTTGACATTTAGTCTATTTACTCAGCTTCATAGCTTTCCCTGAAATACTATACTTCCATTCTCTTGCTTGCGAAGGCCCAGAATGTTTCCAGCTGCCTTCCAGCTGTGTGTATTTATAAAAAGCATTTGTATTTTTTTCTTTTTGGGGGTGAGAGGAGCAGCGACTTAATTGGTTTTATTTTGAAAGACATATGTGAGATTTTGCTGACAAATCTGTCTGGATTGTACCAGGAATTGAGAAGAAGTTTGGAACTCAGTGTAAGTCAGAAAAGGATGGAGAAGGACTGTTCTAGTGATGACTATGACTCTGTTGAAGAGGATGTGCTTTTGGAGCACTCTCAGGTGGAAGAGACAATTGCAAGTTTTGGAAGCCTCCAGTTGCCTAGCAGTGAGTCATTACTGAAGGATGTTCCAAAGTATCAGGAGGCTGGAAGATGTTGTGACCTTGATGCTGGTGCTCTTGTGCTGGAATTTAAGCAGAATCTGACAAGTAAGTCTTTGTGTCCTGTACCACTTCAGCTGCAGTGTTGCCGTAGTAATTCTAGTTTTTATGCATAGAGTTTGTGGCTAAAAGTGAACCTTTTGTCATCTAATCTGACCTCTTGTACAGCACAGGCCATTATGTTTCACCCAGGTATCCCTGCATTTAGGCCAATAACTTGTGTTTGATTATAGCATATCTTCCAAAAAGGATTCCAGTCTTGATCTGAAGAATTCAAGAAATGGAGAATCTACCACTTCCCTTGGTAGTTTGTTTCAATGTTTAATCACCCTCACTGTGAAATATTGGTGCCAGTTTGTCTGATTTCAGCTTCCAGCCATTGGTTTTTGCTCTGCCTTTCTCCACTAGATTAAGGAGCCCTTTAGTACCTGTTTTTTTTTCTCCCCATGTAATCAAGCCATCTCTCAAGCTTCTTTTTGATAAACTGAACAGATTGAGTTCTTTACATCTCTCACTGCAAGGCATTTTCTCCAGCCCTAGTATGATTTTCATGGCTCTTTTCTGCATCCTTTCCAGTTTTTAAATATCCTGTTTAAATGTGGACACTAGAACTGTATGCAGTATTCCAGTGCTGGCCTCACTAATTGTAATGGGAGACTGTCTCCCTAGACAACATCCCCTAGTCATCTGCGCGCTGGCTAGTCATACCACCTAGCGGGTTCAAGTCCTGGTTTGGCAGTAGTGCCTGGTGGGTTCAAGTCTGAGGTTGGTAGTAGCACCTAGTGGGTTCAAACCTGGGGGTTGGTGGTAGTGCTTAGTGGTTTTGAGCCCCGGGGTTAGAGGTAGAGGAACCCAGGTCCTCTCACTCTTCCAGGTTCCAACTCAGGGCCCGGGGGCAGACAGTTCAGGTATGCAACGTGGGCCAGGGTATCATCCAGCCTATTCCATGGGTTACTTCCTATTGCATCCCTGCCTCTCCAGAGGCACAGCGAAGGCCTGGCTAACAACTGCAACATGTACTCCCAGAAGGGGGCAGGAGGTTCCCTTCCCCACTCAGAAGCAGATTCTCTGCTGTCCCTTCTGTGGTGGTTTGCGGTTTTGAATCTTTTCAGGGTGGTGTGGAATTCCTTCTGGATTGCTGCATGAGCTACCAGTGGAGGTCTGCTCCCTTGCACTGACTGCCCTGACTGAGCCGTGCTGTGCCTTGTAAGCTCCATCTCCATAAACAGCATGTCCAGAAGGCTCTGCTAGGTAGAGCCTCCTGTGACCAGAGCTACTCCTTAACCCCCTCTTCCCCAGTGTGGAGTTTATACAACTCATCACACCAACACAGAGTGAAATCACCTCGCTACTTCCCTCTTTATCCATCCAAGGATCATCTTATTCTTTTTTGCCACAGCATCACACTGGGAGCTCATGTTTAGTTGCTTGTCCACTATGACCCCTACCTCCTTTCACAGTCACTATTTTCCAGGATAGTCTCCCATTCTGTAAGTATAGCCTGCATTCCTTGCTCCTAGATGTATAACTTTGCATTTGGCTGTATTAAAACACATGTTTTTTATCGAGGTTACCAAGTGATCCAGTTCACTCTCTTTGACTCCCCCAGCCTCATTATTTACTGTTCCACCTATCTTTGTTTTATCTGCAAATTTGATTAACCATGATTTTACATTTGATTCTGGATCATTGATGTAAATCTTGAATTGTATTGGGCCTAGAACTGATCCCTGTGGAACACTACTAGAAATACCCCATTCGATGATGATTACTTTTTGAGACCTATCAGTTACACTGTTCTTCATCCATTTAACATGAGTGTTGTTGGTATTGGACATGGCTAATTATTATGCAGAATATCATGTGAAAACAATTCAAATGTCTTACAAAATCTAAGTCTATTATATCTTTCCTGTAACCTTTATCAACCAATCTTCTAATCTCATCAAAAAATGAAATGAGGTTTGTTTTATAAGATCTGTTTTCCATAAAACCATGTTGACTGGCATTAATTTTATTCCTGTCCTTTAATTTTTTATTAATTGAATCCTATATCAGCTTTTCTATTAATTTGCGCAACAATTATGTTTTCTTTTACGGCCTCTGTTTATTCCCACTTGTGGCATATGATGTCCCTGTCATCAAGCTGTGGAACTGCCTTTAAAAGCCATGTCTGTTTGTAGGGTGCACAAGTGGTCTCACACAAGGGGAATGTCATCTTCTGACACTATATCAAGGGGTGCACCCCCTGACTGCCTCAGTTACTTTGCTGTTACTGCAGAGAACTAACAGAACTCACCTCATATCCTTGAATTGCCCCATTGTAGTCTAATTAGTTAAATGTTTGATGCTTCATTAGTCTAACTAATTAGACTAACTAATATAGTTAGTTAAATTAGTTTTTAGTGTAGTGTAGTTTTTAGCACAGTATAAGTAGCTACCCTCTTTGGGTAACGACAGGGGCCATGCTGGGTTCTGAGCCATGTAGAGCATTTAAGAAATGTGGGTCATTCCCTGCAATAATTCCTGACATGGACACTTATTTCAGATGTGTCTGTAGTGCTAATTTTGATTGAATGAATGGGCACAGAGAGTCAAAGGTGTTAACATGACCCTATTGCTGTTCCACACTAAACAGTTAAACATGGGTCAGAGTTTCTAGAACAGAGACTGTAGCCTGCCTAGACCAGGGGTTGGCAACCTTTCTGAAGTGCTGTGCCAAGTCTTCATTTATTCACTGTAATTTAAGGTTTCGCGTGCAAGTAATACGTTTTAACATTTTTAGAAGGTCTCTCTCTATACGTCTATATTATATAAATAAACTCTTGTTGTATGTAAAGTAAACAAGATTTTTAAAATGTTTAAGAAGCTTCATTTAAAATTAAATTAAAATGCAGATCTTATCAGCTTAGTGCAGTGCTTCTTAACCTGGGGTGCGAGATGCCCTTTTTGGGGGTGCGAGACATGCAAGGGTTTTTTTTTTTTAGAAGGTAAATCATCAAAAACACAAATTAAGCACAGGCACATAAGTGCAACTACTTTTTTTCATCAAATCTATGTATTAACATGATACATGTTCAACAATTACTGTAATATACAATTTTTTTAAGTTTTCAAGTTTTTAAGCTAATTGTAGTGTAATTTTAATAAGGGCTGCAGAATGCTGGGACTAGGCCACGAGCAGAGCCCTGGGCTGGCTGCCAGTACCCCAGGCCGGCAGGAGGGCTGAGCAAGGCCAGAGGCCCAGACCCTGGCTGGCAGGGGGCCAGGCAGCTGGAACCCCAGGCCAGCAACGAGGGTGAGCAGGGCTGGCGGGTGGTATCCCAGGCCGTCAGCAGGCTCAGTGGGACCGATGGCTGGGACCCCAGCCGGCAAGGGGCCGGCAGCCAGATCCACAGACCAACAGCGGGCTGAGTGGCTAAGCCTGCTGCCTGTCTGGGGTTCTGGCTACTGGCTCCTGCCTGCCGGGGTCCTGGCCACCAGCCCCACTCAACCACTGCCGGCTGGAAGTTCTGTTCACCCAGGCCGGCAGCGGGCTGAGCGGGGCCGGTGGCTAGGACTCCGGCTGGTAGCAGCGCGCAAGTAAAAATCGGCTCACGTGCCACCTTTGGCACATGTGCTGCAGGTTGCTGACCGCTGGCTTAGACCATTAAATATCTTTATAACCTTTTTTTAAAGATATAGAATAAAAAGGGGAAAAACAGTTGAAGCATTTGAAATGTAAAGTGTTAAGTAAGGATTTAATTTTAACAATATCCCTTATTACCTTTCGCTTTAGCTGTTGAGAGTTTTTATAGGGGAAAACTCATCTGATGGTCTTTTAGGTGGTATTAAATATGGCAATTGTTCTTTCTGGGGAAAAGAAAACTAGTTAGTTGAGGTGGCTGGAGCTGTGGTTGTTGCTGAAGTCAATTTCTGCTTTCCCTAAGGCTAAATGAGGCAAACACGCACAAAAGGGAGAGAAAAGAACAGCAAAGATAGAAAATACAGCTTTGGTCTCTAGTGCTGACTCTCACTTGCAACCTTGTTGCTGGAGAAACACAGACACAGCATACGATCTGATCAGCCATACTAAGACCTGGCGAACCAGTACCAGCATTGGGCTTTGGGTCTTCTGGGTGCCACTCAATGGATACAGCTTTTAAGAGGCAGTTCTGCAGCTCAGTGCCAGGGTCACCACATCCCACAAGTGGGAATGCATAGAGGCAATTACTAGTAAGTGACCTCTCTTTTCTGTGAATTGGGTCTTCAACTTTAAACCTCTGTCATCAATCATTTAAACTTTAAAAGTTTGAGGACAACATTTATTATTTGAATGCTTTCCATTTTTCAAAAGTTCTATTTTTTTTAAAATGGTGACCAAAAAGGACATAAATTCTTGGCTGCAACTTCTCTTTCACTATTGCCCTTGCAGGCGGGGTCATGTCTCTCTCTTGCCTTGTGCTTGAGGCTGAAATGTCATTTTGATTGCCCAGCAGTCTTGTTCTTCAAAAGCAGAAAGATCGATGGTCCTGAAAGATCCAAAGAAGAAACATGGGAATATCTTTGCTGTAATGTCCTTCTGCAGCCCCCCTTTATGGGCCCAGAAGCTGCCATGAGTAGAGATGGAGGGAGAGAAAGGTGAAGGGGAGGTCACTGTCTCTCATTCTTATAACCCTCTCCCCTCTTTAAGGATTACCCTCAGCTGGGGACCAGGTGACAAGCAGTCTCTTGTGGATGTGAGGTTTGAACCATCCCTGTGATGAAATGTAAATTTCTTATTCACATCTTCCCCCTGATGGAGAATGGCCACTTAAGCAGGTGATAGTCTTTTAACATCTGGCTGGGTACTGGCCTGACCTTTGTTCCTGAGAAACTGGTTTTGACCTGCTTTTCTTAACATTGGAGCATGTTATAACAATGTTATGCAGTAGAATCTTATAACTTTACATATAACACTGATACACATATTTTACGAGGACAATGTTCAGCAGATTATGAGCTTTCAAATGATAGCTCACAAGTCATACTTTTGTACAAAATTTATCATAGTCCTTGTAAAAGTGATGAACGTAATAGTATAGATCACCACATCTTCCTTTGTAATCCAAAATTTGTGTCTAAATCCTAATCTACATTTAACAAGTTTTATTGGCTTAACTATGTTGGCAAGGTGTATGTTTTATTTACAGATATATTATGCTGGTAAAAGCCCTAATATAGATACAGTTATACAAGTATAAGGCGCTTCATACTGGTATAGCTTATGTAGCTTCGTTGTACTTGAATAAGCTGTATGTAAGCATATCTATAACAGTATAACTACATCTACACTAGGGGAATGGTGTGTGTGTACTGCTTTAACTTTGCCAGCATAGTTAAAGCAGCAAAACTCTTGTTTGTAGACAAGGCCTAATAACTCTTCACTGAGTTGCTGCTCCTGAAGCCAGTTGAATTTCACTTGACTAATGTGTTTAGTGTGCAGGAGCTGGGTGATGGTGGTAGCCTGTGATACACAGAAAGTCAGGCTGGATGATTTGGTGGTCCCTTCTAGCCTTGAACTCTGTGACTCTAGTTCTCATACTCTTCTCCCTTGTTTTTCTGCAGATGTGAAACAGGAACGAATTCTGTCTGCAAAGAGGAAAGATGCTGCTGAAACCTACATTCCAATCAGACCTATGAAGGTCAGAAGTAAAATGGCTCGACCACTTTCTGCTGGACCTCCGCACAAGGAGGGACATGAAAGAACCTGTTCTAGTAAGAGAGATGAGAATATGTGAAGTATACAGTGTGAGCTTCCATTCTCCTTTCCCTGCCCTGGCTTAGATGTTGTCCCTTCTGCACACTTCTGTCTTCACTCTCCTGGGCTAGTGCCCATTTTTATGCTTCCTCTCATCTCAAAATTCCATTGACTTTAGTGGGAACAGGAGCAAGCCCATGGCTATATATGCCACCTCTCTGTCTCCTCATTCTTCTTTCCCTGCCCCCACAGAATGAAGACTTCTTCCCCTCCTTTTCCATCCTCCCTATTGCTCTATTCTTGCCCCCCTTTTCTTTACACAGACATATTCCCTATGGTGAAAGGGTGCTGACAGGAAGGCAGCCTCTGCATGGCAACTACTGGATCTTCAGAGGAATTATCAAAAGATGGTAGCTCTCTGTAATCCAGCCACTCCCCTTAGGCAAGTTCACCATCAGTTACAAAAAGATGGGCTTTAGGGTGTGTGGAGGATATCTGACATAATCCCAGTTATTCAAATGAATGGAAGAGGGTCATATGGACTTATTACTGTAATAAAACTTTTCAAGCTAAATACGACTGCTTCCAAATGAATCCTGAGAGCCAGTAAAGTTAACAATACTGAAAAACCCAAATAGTGGCTCCTTAATTAATGCAAAACCTTAACAAAACCAAGAAATTATATTCCTTCTTAAACAAAAGAGAAACTCAAACTCCACCTGTCACCTGAATGCCAGCACCAGCTAATGTTTGTAGCAATACCTGCCGGATCAGATCCCTGTGTTGACCAGTTTTTGAAAGATGTGTGTTGCACTTCCTTCAAACACTTTTAAAACAGGGTATTATATACATATAGCAATTGTGTGTGAGCAAGACAACCAAGGGATGGTTTGGAGAAAAACAACATCAGCTTGAGTTAACAGTGGTCATCTTGGGAAGACCTCTGGAGAGCCCAGCACAAAAAGAGCAATCATCCAGCATGCATGCAGCATCTTTCACAGCACCATAGATACCCAGGCCACAGGCATAGTCAGTCTTCAGCAGCAAACAATGCCACATCTAAACTTGTTAATCTGTCTCCAAAGGTGGTGTGGGAAGTCCAAAGTCAAGGGGTGGCTGGTAGTGGCAGTGGGAGTTCCTGGTAGTAGCAGAGGTTTTCTCCCATCCTGTCCACCACTGTAAGCTGATGAGGTTATCAGCTTAATGGAAAGTATGCAGCACTGTCCAGATAGGATTTCTACTATGTAATTGGTGATGCAGTGCATCCCATATATCCCTGAACAGTGGCAAATGTGTCATTTTCTGTAGCTTGAGGGGCAGTTTATTGGTGCATTCTGATACCAGATGTTAGGTGGAGGAATATTAGTTAGGACTGGTAACCATACAAGTTTTGCTGGCTTCAATGTCCCTGTTATCATTCTTATAGTATGATTAAGCTGTGTTTTAAAAACAGTAGGCCTGAAAGCTGTCAGGGCTTTCTGAGGGCTGTGGAGAAAGGATTGTGTTTCGTTGTTTTGCCTTTGGCTATGTCTACATTGTGTACCAGGGGTGTGATTCCCCTGCTCATGTACACATACTCATGCTAGCTCTTATTGAGCTAACACAAGTATAAATAGCAGTGTAGTTGTGGTAGCATAGGTAGTGGCAGCATGAGCATGGGTGAGCTGTGCCAAGAACAAACCTGCCAGAAACCAGTTGGTATGTCTTCAGCATAGCTCAGCCAGGCCCATTCTGCTGCTGTGCATACAGATATGCATATCGATAGCAGCCACACTGCTATCTATACTTTCTTGTGATGTCATTTGTTCACTAGTTGTCCAAGGTAGAGAAGACCTGGAACTCTAATGCTAAAACAAACATTAGCATCACCTATATGCTGTGCCTTAGTTGGGCCGGGTTACAAGCTGCCAGTTCAGCCCTTTGTTAATAACTAGACCAGATATTTCATGCATGGGCTTGTACAGTGTTTTATACATGTATGAGATAATCAATAGACATTTCTTGCTACTTTTCGATGTCAGGACCATTAAGTCGACCAGAAAAGCCACTGTCAGCAACTCGAAGGAATGTTTGTGAGAAGAAGGATCCTGAGCAATCTGCTTCTGCTGTCATTAAAGCTATGCAAGCTGAAAATGAGATCTTGCAAAGAGAGATGCTTTGCAGAAGGCTGGAGACTTCTGTCTGCCATCAAATGGTATGCCAAAGTACTGAGCTTGGACAAGAGAGGTTCAAGGTGTTCAGCAGCAAAAATTATATCCTTTCCCTAAACATGAATAGGAATCTTATATGGTTTAATGCAGTGCTACTCAGACCTAAATGGTTCAGGAGCCAAACTGGCAATCAACATTACCCCCAAAAGCTGCAGTAGTATGAATTCATTGTTTCATTGTTAATTCAGTTAATTATATATATAATGTTCACAGCAAAATAACTGACCAAGTATTATTATTTTATCAACTACAACTAGTTAATAACATAGTAAAAGCATACTGATTGGTTAATAATTAAATAACACTGTTTTAATGTCATGTGCTGCAAAGAGCCACATTAGACACATTAACGAGCCGCTTATGGCCCACAAACCCCAGTATGAGTATAACTGGTTTAAAGCCTTACAGGGGTGCATGGTGGGGTGACTCTTAACACTACATGAAATGGAATAGTGTGGTCACCCCACATGCACTTTCTGAGGATATTACCTGACAGCTCTTTCTTGAGTTCAGAGAAGATCAGAAAAAAATGTGTTAACCATTTATATGACTCTTCTTCGAGGTAGAAAGGATCCTTCTGGTTTCTGCCATTCTCTTCCTCAGAGTTACAATTAGTTAACACCCACACAATTTGAAAAGTAGTCACACGACTTTCATTGCACACATTCACCAAGCACTTAGGGCTTGATCCTAGTTTCACTGAAGTCAATGGGAGCTTTTCATTGGCTTCAGAATTGAATCAAACCCTTATTGGCTCGATTTTAAGACTGGATCTGTTGGTGTTAAAGTATCTCTTTCCAGGTTATGGGCTGCCAAATTCTGCAAATTCTCCAAATTTTTTGTGATGTCTGTTGTTTTGTGGTTAAGAGAGAGAGAGAAGTTCCCTCTGCATATTTACAAATAACATGAACTTGCTATGTTTTATGAAAGTAAGGTAATACTTAAAATAGGCATTGTCTTGGGACACAGAGTGGGATTTTCAAAAGCCCTCAGTCTCAGTGTTGGCCTAACTCTACTCGAAGGGAAGTAATTTACTTCCAGTTACTACTAACACTGAAGGCTTTGAAAATTCCACCTTCAACATGTAAATGTGCTACAGGGCAGAATTAAGGAGCTAAAAAGAAAATAAACAAAAGATGGCATTTTATTTCCCAGGACTTTTAAATTCTACTGGCTTTGATTGCATGTGTAAATTCCATAGCCCAACTCCTTACCTCAGATTCTGTGTACCTTCCAAAGCCTACAGGAGCCTCTCTCTATCTCTCTTACAAGATTCAGAAGGTCCTTTCCCTCAACTTCAGCTGTTCCTAATTATTCACCCCATATCTGAGCCACAGACTTTTCACTGCACAGCTAGGTTACCCATTTGTACATATATCTCACATTCTTGATGACAAGAACATGAGAAAAATCTACTGTGTGTCTGGTATGTCATTTAGCAGAGAAATAGTTCTCCTGGAGGAGCAGTGCATGGCCTTGTTCCAGATGAAATAGGATTTGGTTTAACCAAGTTACAAGCCTTGAAATCCAGGGGATATAGGTTCAAGCCTTCTCCTCCTGCTACTTTGGCCCCAGCTCCAGGCCCTTCAAGACATGCGGGAAGTGCCAATCAATCATTTTGATGGATGCAAATTGGTTTTGATGGATGCATGTTGAAGGTGCAAACAGTCTCCATCTCTCCAGACCCAAATTCTCCCACTTTTGAAAATGGTCTCTCCCACTTCCTCAGTGCTTGGTACCAAGTGACTTCAGACCAGTAGGTCTTGAGCAATGTGGAAGTGGGTTATACCCTCCAGTTTGTTTCTACCCCTCCCTGCCACCCTCCTTCCCCATCCCTCTTCAGGGACTACTCTCACGAGAAGATCCTGCTCCAGGAGGTACAATCTCTCCTTTGCTCTGGGGCCACAGAGGTGGTTCAACACTATCTCAGATGGCAAGGGTTTTAGTCCCTCTGTTTCTTAATCCCAAAAGTGAAGAGGGGTCTCAGACCAATATTAGACTTGTTTCAACTCAACAAATTCTTAAAAAAAGAAATTTTGCATTGTCACCCTAGCTTCTATTATCCCCTCCCTGGATCCTGGAGACTAGTGTGCCACCCTTGACTTAACAGATGTCTACTTCCATGTGGCAATCAACAAAGCTCACAGGATGTACCTCAGATTTTTGGTAAATCAAAATCATTACCAGTTCATTGTGCTACCATTTGGCCTGCCAGCAGCTCTCAGGGTCTTTACAAAAGTTATGGCAGTAGTATCTGCATTCCTCAGAATATCTGGAGTTCAACTCTGTCTGGATGACTGGCTTGTCAAGGACCGATCCAGACTGCAGGTACAGTGCAGTGTATCCCTGAGCCAGTCAACAATCAGTGCTTTGGGACCGCGAATCAACACAGAGAAGACTCTCATCTCCTTAGTCCAGCTAATAGAGTTTATAGGGGCTGTAACGGATTCAGCTCAGGCCAGAGCTTTTCTTCCAGACTCAAAGGTTCAAGCAATTCAATCAGTTGTTATAGATATGAAAGCTCACCTAGTCACAACAGCACAAAATTGTTTGAGGCTTCTGAGGCACATGGGTTCCTGCACTTACCTGGTTCAGTATGCCAGATTGCACCTCAGAGTTCAACAGGGCTGGCTGGCATCAGTCTACTTTCTGAGCTATCATCATCTAGATTAAGTGGTGAAGGTGCCCTCTCAGGTCCTCCCTTCCCTACATTTGTGAACAAGTCTAACCAATCTATATGTAGATGTTCCCTTTGCCTGCCCACAGTCAACATGAACATTGGCTCTGGCTGTTAAGTTTGGTTGCTAGTTTGATCAAAGTACATCTGGCAAGTATTTCACAGTTCCATCCTGAAGTGGATTTTTCTCTAATGACATATCCATAAGTTTTTGAATGGCCTAGTCAAATTCTATCTTCAGATGCAAGACTCCCGCTCTCCCGTGGGATCTAAACTTAGTGTTATCAAGACTTATTAGTCCCCTGTTTGAACCTTTGCCTTGCACTCTACTGCATCTGTCAATAAAGAGAATTTTTGGTGGCCATCACCTCGGCCAGAAGGGTAGGAGAGCTGCTTGCCTTAATGTCTGGCCTCCCTATGTGATATCCTTCAGGGACAAGGTTTACCTGTATTTTCAACCAAGGTTCCTCCCAAAGGTGATGTCATCTTTCCATATGAACCAGCCAATTTATTTGCTTGTATTCTATCTGAAGCTGCATTCGAGCAAGGAAGAGGAGTGTTTCCATACCCTGCATATCAGAAGAGCTCTGGCATTCTAACTGCACAGAACTGGCACTTCCCTAAGTCTTCCCAACTGTTAGTAGAGGTGTCAGACAGAACAAAAGGACAATCAGTTTCCACCCAAAGAATTTCTTCTTGGATAGCCGTGTCATATCACATGCATATACAGGAGGCTAACATCACCTTTGTAAGCAGAGTCACAGCTCATTCACTGAGATCACAGTCTGCCTCAGTGGCTTTTGTGACACAAGTTCCAATTGTGGACATTTGTAGAGCGGCAACCTAGTCCTCAGTCCACGTGTTTGCCTCCCATTATGCTGTGGCTCAAGGCTCCAGAGACAATGCTAGAGTTGGATGAGTTGTTGTGCAATCCCACCTCTTGTTTTCACAGCTTGAGAGTCACCAAGAGTGGAATGCACGTGTCCAATCACTTGAAGAAGAAAAACTAACCCATTCAGTAACTGTTATTCTTTGAGATGTCACCCACCCTCCTGCCCCTCTACTTTGGAATTCTAGCAAGAAGGAATTGAGGAGACTTAGGGGTGGCTCTGCCCTTTATATGTCCACGCAGTGGTGCATGGCAGCAGAGGGCACTTGAGCCTCCCAATGGGTACCGCTGGGGAAAAAATTCTCTTGTCTCTGCACTGGGGACACAGACAAGGGAAAAAATTCTCTTGTCTCTGCACTGGGGACACAGACACTGAGAATGGAATGGACATGCACAGCATATCTCAAACAAGAACAGTTATTGAACAGGTTAGTAACTCTTTTTTCCAGGACCTGATGAAACATGTGGTGGAAACCTCAATCATACTCCTGGAAGTGGTCCAAGAGAAGCAGCACAAAGAAATTCTTCATATTTCCACAATAGGGAGACTTATCATGGCCATTAATGAAAGTTTACTGGAGCCCTCAACAACCATCTGGGTACACCTCCATCCATCCCTTTGTGAGTCTGTGACCAGTGATGAATAAAGTGTGACAGCCTTCTTAAGCTAATATGTTGCTTAATTTTAACAATAGGAGCAGCGTTTAGAGAAAAAGGATTTTGAACAGTCAACATGCATGTCTTTCTTACCTAGAGCCCTATCATTCTGTGAGGGTGTCCTAAGCAGGCCTCTCTTCTTCAGATACCCCAATAGGTGTCTGTGTTAGTTTGAACAGCTCTCCCAGCAATTACCTCCTTATGGACAGAGCGCCTCATTTTGTCCCGCTAGGGTTCCTTTGGGCTTGCCAGTTGACAGGCTTTTGGCTCTGCTTGTCCAAACCAATTCAGCAAGCTCCGCAGGAGATTGAGGCAGGCTCTTCAGAGCCAATGGCTCAGCCGTTTTCCTACAATAACCCTCTAATGTTCACTGTAGGGTACTTATCTTGAGCTGTTGTTTCCTTCCTGTTTATTTTCTTACAGCTTACTATTAAACTAAACCAATATATTCACACAGTAAACATCTCAATAACCAGGTCAACATATAGTAGTTATAAATAATTACAGAAAAGCTTACCATCTGTCACACTAGTAATTGTTGTTCTCTGAAAGCTGTGTGATATGATGGATCAAACCTCACTCTTCCTTCAGCATTTAAAGGTTATGTAATTTTTTGTACTTTGTTCAATTGTGATAAACATGGGAATATTCTTATGAAGAACCAGGGAGATATCTGCATTTTTTTATGAATGTCCTGTGTACCTCAATGCTTGATATCATCCATTAGGACTGCATGAAGTTGAATCAAAGAAAGCTGTTAGGGGAAAACAAGCAGGAAATGAATGACAGACACAAGGTTCCTCCAAAGAGAATACCAACTGTCCTTAAAAAAATAATGCGAGAACTATAATTGGAAAATGCTGTTTCCAGCCATGCTAGCAGATTTGTTTTTCCCCAGCCTGAGTCTAGAATCAAAGGAACATTAAACCATTAAAGACTTCTTCCGATAGTGGAAGGCAGGGGTGTGTGGGCATCAGCTGCCTGGGGGACACACTGTAAGAGAGAGAGGCAGAAAATGCTGTATGACCTAGCTGTCCCTTGCAACCCAGAAGTAGGGGGCCTGAACTGAGTGGAACTTTTGGGAAACTTTCAAGGGAAGGGTAAGAGTTAGGTAAGACCCAGGCAGATAGACCTTTTGTTGTTTTATCACTTTCTGCTTGCTATCTACATTTGGGTGTATAAACAATATGTTTGTTTTGAAGAAGTCAGTTTTGAGTCACTTTAATTAACCATGGTTCACAAGTCTCCCAGGAGAAGTTTTCTTGCAGGTTCAGTTGGGGCTGTCATGTTATCATGGTTGGGAAATAAGGGGGACTGCAATCCACAAATTCAATCCAAGAGTGGTTGAGCCTTGGAGTTCCACCCTTGACAGAGGTGAATGAAGCCAAGTCTGTCACCTGAAGGATGCACTCAAGTGGGCCTTTAAAGAGATCCAAAAGGCAGTTTGCACTGTAACCATGACAGTTTTTATCATCTACTGTGAAAGGAGCAGGTGGTTTGAGCACTAAGCCCCACCAGTGACTTTAGATCTTTGAATTTGAGGAGTTTCTACCCTGTTCACGTGCAGGATCCTGAGACAATGGCAGTGATCTTTCTTTCAAAATATTATCAGCAGAGGACTGCCATTGCAGAATGTAATTTCTTATTTTCATTAAAGCACTTTGGAGTAGTGCAAGCTGAAAGTGGGAAGGAAATTGCATTTTCGCTCTTTGATATATGCTTTAAATCTCATATTAATGAATTATTTTAAAGGGTGGTAGGTAATCCTTTTACATTATTTTCACCTGCCTATAGTATTACATGTAAAGGACCAGATCCTAATCTGAGCTATACCAGTGTAAATCCACAGTAATTCCATTAAATTCAATGGAAACATGATGGATTTACATTAGTTTAGCTAAGATTAGAATTTGACTATACTCTCATTCATTTCAGAGACACAAACCACAACTCATATTGTTTTGTTTGTGTAGGGAATAGTGTACATAAAATTTGCTAATCTTTTCTTACATAGCTGCCTTCTGTTTCAACTTCATCTGTTTCTGCAACAACCGAGCCTTCAGAAAAACAGCAGGAAACAACTGTAGTGTCAGAAGCTATTGAAAAAATTGGCCATTTGGGAAGCAGGTAGCTATATTCGTTTATTTAAGAATGATTTCCTTAATGTACTGGATTTTTGATATCATATACTGTGGTTGTTTGGTTTCATCCTTTCTTGTGATTATTTCTAGAAGCACGTAATTTCTGCTCTGTGTAATGGGATAAATCTTACCACAAAATATTTTTCTAGATGTTCCTTCCTGTGTCCCATATTTTGTCTCTGCCCTGTAAAAGGCAGGATGACCAGCATCTTGGTTATGTACAGGAGAGAGGCTGAAAATACTGGTTTTCTTAAAAGTTCAACTGACTTTTCTGCTATAGTCCAGGTGAGAGTGGGTGTGTGATGGGGTTTATCAACCCTGCACCAATGAGGCAAGGGTTAAGAAGCCACTCTGGACACAGGAAGCCTTGCCTTTGCTAGGCATGTTTCCAGTGATGGGAGCATTCAAAGAGGAAGTAGCTCAGCAGTGGAGGAGATTCCAGAGACAGACCAGAGAAGAGCACAGGAAGGCCTGATTTTGCAAAACAGTTCATCCTCCAAATGGATTCCTCCAAGATGGGCCCCAGGGCCATATTGTCCGAGGAGGTGGATGGCAAAGAACATCCAGTACTGTATGTAAGCAGGAAGCTGTTCCCCTGGAAAACCAAATACTTGACAGTTGAGAAGGAGATGCAAGCAGAATAAAGTTCAGACCAGTAATATATATATATTTGTTTCTATAAAGTGCAAAGTCACAAAGCTGAAAACAGTTATGAGCTAAATCAGCTGGGAGGAAGAATTTAACAAAGAAAAATTTGAATGATAATTGGGATTCATTTAATAACACCTTACTAGATGCCCAAATAGCCACAGAGAAGGCTGTGCTGGTTAAACAAAGCAACCTGGTTTAGAGGAGACGTGAAGGCAGCTATTATTATATACTTAGTGAATATTTTATATATCTATAGAGTCAGCCTAAAGGTGATCCTCCACCAAAGAAACAGTCTCATAAATAAAAAGCCAGGGGGGTACCTTTCGCTGCCCCCCTCGCTGGGGCAAAGTGTCATCCTGTTGGTTGTCCTGAGGTGTCAGTCCTTCCCGTAGCAGGCACTCAGTTTTGGCTGTCTCCTCTATGAGAAAGAACACAGCCTCTCACCCTGGAGCAGTTTATTTCCTTGTTGCCACAAGCCTGGCAGCAGCTTGTCTTTCTTTCTCTCTCCCTTTCCCCCTTGTTCTCCCCAGAGGAGAGGTTTTTAAAGGCCTCAGGCAGCTCTTAATTGGATTCCGGTATCCGTAATTGACCTGAGGTAGCTACTTCTCAGCTTGTAGGAAAAAGGTCCTTTAACATTCCAGGGCTAATATATCAGCCTTCCAGGACCCTCTTGCAGCCATCTGGCCTGACTTTGTGACAACAGATTATCTATCTATCTATCTATCTATCTATTTATCTGTCTAATTAAAACAAATTCCAGAAGGGGGAAGCTGAAAGAAAGGAATATGAATTAGAAGTTAGGAATTGTAGAAAATTGATAAGGGAAGTCAAAAGACACAAGGAGAACTCTACAACCAGCAAAGTTAGACAATAAAAAGGAGTTTTTTCAATATATTAGGAACAAAATGAATCCTGAAAATTGTATTAGTCCACTACTTGATGAAAATGATAGAATTTTCAATAATAATGCAGAAAAGGCAGAAGTGTTCAATAAATATTTCTGTTCTGTATTGTGGAAACATTAGATGACATAGTCTCATCATATGGTGATGATAACACTCTCTCCATTCCACTAATGTCTCTGGAGGTTGTTACACAGAAGTTACTAAAGTTAGACCTTAAATCAGCAGGTCCAGATAATCTGCATTCAGGAGTTTTAAAACAGCTGCCTGAAGAGCTCACTGAACCATTTATGTTGATTTTCAATAAGTCTTGGAGCACTAGGAAGTTTCAGAAGACTAGAAGACAGCTATTGTTGTGCCATTTTTTAAAAAAAGTCAACGAGATGACAGGGATAATTATATGCCTGTCAGTCTTAAATTGATCTTAAGTAAAGGAGCAACTGATATGAGACTCCCATTAATAAACAGTTAAAGGAGAGTAATGTAATTAATGCCAATCAACATGGATTTATGAAAAATAGATCCTTTCTAACTTGATATCTTTTTCTGATGAGTTTACAAGTTTAGTTGATACAGGTAGTAGTGTTGGTGTAATAGACTTTTGTAAGGTGTTTGACTTGGTACTGCACAACATTTTGATTAAAAATCTAGAATGGTATAAAATTAAAGTGGCACACATTAAATGGATGAAAAACTGGCTAAGTGATAGGTCTCAACATGAAATTGTAAATGGGAAATCATCATAGAATGGGTCTGTTTCCATTGGGGTCCCATAGGGATCAGTTCTTATCTCTGTGCTAGTCAACATTTGTATCAATGCTCTGGAAGGAAACATAAAATCATCACTGATAAAGTTTGTAGATGACACAAAAATTGGAAAAGTGGTAAATAATAAAGAGGACAGGTCATTGATACAGAACAATCTGGATTGCTTGGTAAACTAGGCACAAACAAACAATATGCATTTAATACAGGTAAATGTAAATGTGTACTGTGATGGGTTCGGTCACAGAGACCCCCTTTGGACTGTCACCTGCTGTGCTGAAACTACCTCTAAGCCCATTTTCTTTGCCAGCTTGGGACTCCAGAACCCCGTCTTGTTGAGTCAGACACGCTAGCCTGCTGCAACACAGACCCAGGGTCTGAACCATGCCCCCAAAGCTGCAGACTTAACTGAAAACAGCTCAGGAAGTACTCCTGTCTCCAGCACCCAGACACTCAGCTCCCAGTGGGATCCAAACCCCAAATAAATCCATTTGACTCTGTATAAAGCTTATATAGGGTAAATTCATAAATTGTCTGCCTTCTATAACACTGATAGAGAGAGATGCACAGCTGTTTGCTCCCCAAGTATTAATCACTTATTCTGGGTTAATTAATAAACAAAAAATGATATTAAGTATAAAAAGTAGGATTTAAGTGGTTTCGAGTAATAACAGACAGAACAAAGTAAGTTACCAAGCAAAATAAAACAAAACATGCAAGTCTAAGCCTAATACATTAAGAAACTGAATACAGGTAAATCTCACCCGCAGTGATGTTCCAATAAGCTTCTTTCACAGACTAGACTCCTTCCTAGTCTAGGCCCAATCCTTTCCCCTGGCACAGTCCTTGTTAGTTCCCACTGAGGTGGTAACTAGGAATTTCTCACGACTGGCAGTCCCCTTTGTTCTGTTCCACCCCCTTTTATTGCTTTGGCCTAAGGCAGGAATCTTTTGTCTCTCTGGGTCCTCACCCCCTATCTAGATGGAAAAGCACCAGGTTTAAGATGGATTCCAGTTCAGGTGATCACATGTCACTGTAAGACCTCCTTTTCATTACCTAGTAGCTGGAAGACAGGTACACAGGAAGACTTGCAGATAGACAAACCCATTCGCAGTTCAATGATTCTGAAGCACCCTTAATGGCTTTCACTTAACATGTTTACATCAGTAATACAAGTTTATATCATATTCTCCTAACTCCACACACAGAAATAATACATGCAAACAAATAGGATGAACACACTCAGTAGATCATAAGCTTTGTAATGATACCTTACAAGAGGTATGCAGAAAGCATATTCCAGTTACATTATATTCACACTCATTAGCATATTTCCCTAAAACATATGGAGTGCAACGTCACATGGACATCTAGGAACAAAGATCATAGGACATACTTACAAGATGGGAGACTCTATCCTAGGAAGCAGTGACTCTGAAAAAGATTTGGGGGTCATGATGGATAATCATCTGAACATGAGCTCCCTGTGTGATATTGTGGCCAAAACAGCCAATGTGATTCTCAGATGCATAAATAGGGGAATCTCAAGCAGGAGTAGAGAAGTTATTTTATCTCTATATATGGCATTGGTGCAACCACTGCTGGAATATTTTGTCCAGTTCTGGTCTCATAATGCACAAAGTATGTTGATGAATTGGAGAGGGTTCAGAGAAGAGCCCTGAGAATGATTAAAGGATTAGAAAATATGCTTTATAGTGATAGACTCAAGGAGCTCAATCTATTTAGTTTATCAAAGAGAAGGTTAAGGGATGACTTGATTACAGTATATAAGTACCTACATGGGGAAAACTATTTAAATAGTGGGCTCTTCAGTCTAGCAGAGTAAGGTATAACATGAAGTTGAAGCTAGACAAATTCAGATTGGAAATAAGGCTTGTTATACAGGCGGTCAGACTAGATGGTCACAGTGGTCCCTTTTGTCCTTGGAATCTATGAATCTCTAGCACAGACCAGAGAACTTCCCTGAAATAATTTCTAGAGAATATCTTTTAGAAAGCATCCAATCTTTTTTTAAAAAATTGTCAGTGATGGAGAATCTCCCACAGTCCTTGTTCAGTTGTTCCAATGGTTAATTACTCTCACTGTTAAAAATGTACACCTTATTTCCACTCTGAATTTGTCTAGCTTCAACTTCCAGCCATTAGATTGTGTTATACCTTTCTCTGCTAGATTGAAGAGCCCACTATTAAATATTTGTTCCCATATAGGTACTTGCATGTAGATTAAAGAGCACTCTGGAATCAAATATCTTCTCATGTGTAGGTATTTATGAACTGTGATTAAACTTCACCTCTGAATAAGCCGTTAAGGAAAATCCTTTATCTAAAAATAGCACATCTTACAAAGCAAGTATGTGGGAAACAAAGAAAAATGCTGCTGCTGTCGATAGGGGGCAGAAATAAAGCAGTGTTTGCATTGCTTTTTAAGTACATCTTTGTTTGAATTTCATGGGTTTCTAATAGGGTTTTTTAAATAATTGCAATGTCCTGCATGAGTTAGGTGGGGTTTTTTTCATTCTGAGTTTTCTTCACCTTTACTGTAACTCAGTATTTTTTTTCAAAGTAAAAGATTTAGAAACAAAATTCCTAAAAGTTTAACTATGTTTCAGGCAACAGAAGAAACTTTTGAAACTCCTGCAGGAAATTGAGAGCTGTTCTACCTGCCACAGTCACCAAGTCCTACCTGCTGAGGAACTGGAGCTAGATTCTGTGGTGAGAAATAAGGCTTGTACAGATAGGTGCAATAATCACAGCTTTGTAACTATTCTGCCATCCAGATTTTATCAGAAACCAAAATGAAAGAGCGGTACTTTGAATGACCTGTGGCCTTATGGGAGAGGGCACAGGAAACATGACTTCAACATGTCTCAGGGAGCAGGCGCAGCTATGGGCATGGGGCTTCCTTGAACTACTGAATTGCCAGGGCCTCACTCCCTTGCGGTGAGAAGGGGTCATACGGGTCCTGCTGGTCATATGTGTTTGGAAAATGCAGTTGTATAGTGGCACAATGAATTAGAAACCCTAAGTAAATGTTTATATTTCACCTGTGCAAAACCCGTTTCATCATTTCAAACCTTGTCATTTAACATTTCTTTTTTTCAAAGTCACTTGCAACTCTTGCTCCATAGACACACTCAACAGGAAGTAAATTGACACTGTGCAAGTTATTGAAGTCTTGTTGTGCAGATTTACCTCTGTGGTTTCCATATATTCCACAGGCTTGTCATGTTCACTTCACAAAGTGATTTGATCCTGATGATATGTGTAACAAATATATTAATGCTTCTTTTTCTGCATCTTATTGAAGGCTGAATCCTCTCACAGCAGCTCTAGGTTAATGTTATTCACGAGAGAACTAGCCAGAAATTATGATTTTATATAAAAAATATTTCTTCTGATTTACCTTCTGTCTCCGCCCAACCTGATCTGAAATAGTATTTATGTTCTAGAGTGAATAATGTCTATAAAAAACAAATTACTTTATGGATAGACTAATTATATTAAAACCTGTAGTTGAAAGCTTGTGCTGCCCCATGGGTGTTGCAGTTGGTGCAAGTAATCCATCATCTGTGCAGTCTCCCCATACAACCAATGGAATAGTTGCATGTAAATGATCTGTAGAATAAGGGTGGTTTTGGCTGAGTTGTTTCTGATTTCACCATGATTTAAGACTTTTGGCATGGCATAGATACATGTCTTGCTGTCCCATGCATGTAATTTGTAAAGTCAAAATGGCTGAGAACTTTGAAATTAGATGGTAACACACTGTAACTCCCAGTGATGATTGAATCTGGTGATTATTTTGAACAAAAAGAATTCTCAACCATGGTTGTAGCTGTTCCATCACTACACACTAACTCTACAGACATTCTAGGCCTCAGAGTGACATTCAAAGTGACAATCCAAAAATCTCCTTATATAGATACTCCATTGTCTGCTTTCAAAAGCTCTGTTGTTTCCTCCAGCTTTTACTGAATATATACCTGCTGCTGATGGGTTACTTGCATCATTCAATTAATTAAAAGTCTAGTTCTTCTTGATCCTCCCAAGGTTTTTTGGTAAGGAACCAAAATCCTGCCCTTGGACCTTACAGAGCTCATAGCCAATACATACACTATGTTCAATATGTCTGTTTGTCTGAATGGAGATTCAGAAAGTCACTAACAGACTAATCAGGCTTTTGAGTAATTTTCTGATCTTCAAACTCAGTTTTGTCTCCAGGATGGGTAGCAAGGAGAGCACTTGCTCTGCAAGTGAATTCAGTTGTCTGGATTGGTTTTCTGCACATCATTCTGTCACTGCTCAGATTTTTTTACTAGGATATTACAGGGAACCTAAGCTAGTTAGAGGCCAAAAATCTCATTGAATTTCAAAGCGGTTTGTGTGCTTATCTCCCATAGACTCCCTAAAGAACCCTACACTTTGTTAATAAGGATCCGAGGCACGCTACCATTGTTACAACTGCTGTAGTTGCTAATGTACATAATAAAAGGGAAGAAGGACCATACCTGAAAACCTGCTGTCTTTCAGATGATGCTTGGTCAGAGAGAGGGTACTTGTGTGTATTATCGGTGGAACTCCTACTAATAACCATAGTTAGCGTTGCCTAACTATACTTCTTGTCAAACTTTGTCCAACTTTAACTGTTCAGGCTGAAATTTTCTTAAATTATTTTAAGAAAGTTTAACCAAAAATAGCTCAATAGCTTTTTTAGGGAAAAATAGCTAGTTTTTCCACTGCTGCATACACCTATCTTACAAGGCAGGCAAGTATCATTCCTCCTTTATTTTACAGATAGAGTAAGATTGATGGAGAAAGGTTGCAAAGGTCAATTCTGGCAGACCTAGGCATTGAATCATCCACTAGATTCTGTAATGCTTTCCGGAAGCTGAGTGGAAAAGGTGCCACCTGGAGGGAAAGGGGGTAAAGAAGGCTATAAAGCCCCTTTGTACCTTCCAGATTCTGGGCTGCTTGTGGGTCATGTGGCTTCCAGCATAAATCAGAGCAGTCCCTGAGGGAGCTTTAACTTCTTCAAGTATTGTCCCTATGAGTGCTCCACTTCAGGTATTCATACGCCTCTCGAGCCCTTGATCAGAGATTTCTAGCTAGCAGTCTCTGTTCAGCCTGCACATGTGCCCTATATCTCCTTGTGCCAGACACCGTGGATATATGAGGTGTAAGGGGAAACCGCCCTCAGTTCCTTCTCTGCTGCCTCAACCTGAGGAAGAACACTAGTTTGCCTGCATAGAGGATACTCAACCATTTCTCTTTACCTTTTTTCCATCAAAGTTATTTAGTTTAAAGTTATTAATAGTATTGGTATAGCTCAGTGATGGCTGCCACTTCCCGCAGCTCTCATTGGCCAGGAACGGTGAACCATGGCCACTGGGAGCTGCGGGCAGACATGCCTGCGACGATCAATGTAAACAAACTGTCTCGTGGCCCACCAGGGGATTACCTTGACAGGCCTCAAGTTGCCCACCACTGGTATAGATTGTTTTCTGGGACCCTTTCCCCCATTCAATGCCCTATTTCTCCCCTGACCACCATCTACACCCCCGCCCCCTGACCACCACCCCAAACTCCCCTGCCCTCTGTCCAACCCTCCCTGCCCCTTTACCGCACTGCCTGGAGCACCGGTGGCTGGCAGCGCTACAGCTGCACTGCCCGGCTGGAGCCAGGCCACGCTGCCGCCACCATGCAGCACAAAGCACCAGGTCAGGCCAGGCTCTGCAGCTACGCTTCCCCAGGAGCTCAAAGCCCCACTGCCCAGAGCATTGCGCCGGTGGTGGAATGAGTGAGCTGAGGCTGTGGGGAGGGGGAACAGCAAGGGAGGGACCAGGGGCTAGCTCTCAGGCCAGGAGTTCAGGAGCCACCCAGGATGTGGCCCATGGGCTGTAGTTTGTCCACCCCTGTACTAGAGATTATCTTGGGATAGTGCTTGGGGTATGCTACAGACCCCAGGATCAGACTTGGGTCTGGCTACGGACCTCTTTAACATTCACATCTTCCCATTGTCTAGTCTACAAGAACTGATTTGGGCTTGCTTTTTTTTAACCTTGGAGCAAATTATTACAATGTTATAGAATCTTGTGATTTTACATACAGCACTGATACACACATTTTTACCAGGACAATAACATTCAGCAGATTATGACATTTCAAATGATACTTAACAAGAAATACTTTATACAAAATTTATCATAGTTTTGTAAAAGTGGTCAACAGGGTTTGGCAACCTTTCAGAAGTGGTATGCCAAGTCTTCATTTATTCACTCTAATTTAAAGTTTTGCATGCTAGTAATACATTTTAATGTTTTTAGAAGGTCTCTTTCTATAAGTCTATAATATATAACTAAACTATTGTTGCATGTAAAGTAAATAAGGTTTTAAAAATATTTAAGAAGCTTCATTTAAAATTAAATTAAAATGCACAGCCCCCCGGACTGGTGGCCAGGACCCGGACAGTGTGAGTGCCACTGAAAATCAGCTCACATGCCGCCATTGGCATGCGTGCCATAGATTGCCTACCCCTGGTATAGACCATCACACCCTAAGGACCAGGGGCTTTCCTCCTCCCTCCTCCTCCAACAGAACTCCCACTCAAAATCCCCTGTTTACACATCTTTTAGCTGACTCTTGTGCCGTTGCGCCTGTGCTGCTAGCTGACTGTTCGGCTGCCTTTATAGGATGCCTAATTGGGGAAGCCCTGCCCCCTAACCAGGGCTTTATTTCTCTTCCAGCACACTGCCCTCTACCAGCCTCGACAAACTGGACAAGAAAAATGAACACCTTCCCCGCCCAACTCCCCCCAAAAAACAAACCCGCAAAACAGAAAAAAACCTCAACACCCTCAAAACTTCACTGTCCCTGAGGACAAAGGGCTTGCCTCTTCCCTTCTCTTCCAACAGAACTCCCATTCAAAATCCCCTGTTTACAGTTCTGTTTGCTGGCTCCCATGGCTCACCCATCCATAATTGCTCCCTTAGATCTCCAGGACCGGTTCATTGCTCTTGACTTGCAAGAGTCCTATTTCCACTTATCTATTCATCCAGCACAGGAAGTATCTCAGATTCCTTGTAGAAACATCTGATTACCAGTACAGAGTCCTGCCCTTTGGTCTTTCCACAATGCTGAAGGTATTCACCAAGTACTCGGCATTCATGGCAGCTCACCTAAGGAGACAAGGAAACCAAGTCTACCTATACCTCAGAGACTAGCTGATTCAAGGAGATCATTCAACAGGTGACCAACTCAATCCAAGTAACCTTATAGCTCTTCACCTCATTGGGACTCAAAGCCAACATATAAAACTCCACAGTGATTCCAACTCAACGCATAGAGTTCAGAGGTGCAGTGTTAGACTGCAGGTCAGTGAGAGCTTACCTTCCATAGGAAGGGTTCCAGATAACAGTAAGTCTCATTAACCACCTTGAAGATCATTCAAAAATATCAGTAAGAGTATGCCTTAGTCTGCTGGGATTCATGGACTCATGCACTTATGTTATGCAGTTTGCAGACTTCACCTATGCTGCATAAAAGGATGGTTTGAAATTAGTATCTATCCAGCAGACACCATGTGGACATGCTGGCCAAGGTCCCACAAGAAGTCCTCATTAAACTGGTGGAAAAACCCTGTTCACGGGTACAGTGGAGTACCCTTCTCCACACCTCTCTCTACAAAGACTTTGGTAATTGTCACCTTTTAGTCAGGGACTGGGCGTGGGGTGCTCCTCTGGATCACCATCAGTCACAGGGCCTGTGATTCCCCTCAGAGTTGTCCCCAGAAATGTGCCTGTTGTACTGCCCAGTATCTGCCTGGACAATATAAGCTCATAGACAATCTGTCATTCCATTAATAGAAAATGATATGCACACATCTTGTTATCCCAAATGATGTTCCCAAACACTTCAGTCCAAACACACTGGTTTAGATAAAACCAGAAAACACGTTTATTAACTACAGAAAGGAAGATTTTAATTGATTACAAGTGATGAGGCATAAAAGTCAGAATTGGCTACAAAAAAATAAAAGGTAAAACGCAAACTAATACCTAACTGAACAAGCTACGTGAATTCAAAGTGAAAGTCTCTCTCACTACATGTTCTAGCTGTATTACTGTCTGAGTGTTCCAAACAGGATCTCCCCCAAGTCAAATTATGCTTCCTTTGTCTTTCAAGTGTTGTCGATGCAGTGAGTACAGATGAATGGACTTATGATTTGTGTCGTCTGTTCTCACTTCTTATAGTTATTTTCCTCTTTGAAAATCATCTCCAGTTGAGGTTCAGGAGGCAGAAAGTCTGTTTGCATAGGAACCTCCATCTGTTCCATTGGCAAGATGTACATTTCTTGCTCACACCCTTCTTCCTGTCAAAGAATGGCTGCTTAATCAGGGATTGATTATGTTGACACCTGGTTGAGGTGTTTGTGAATTTGTTTGAAGCTATTTCCCCAGACTTGGAACATGTCTTATACAGTAAAGTTGTGTAACTTTACATATAGTGCTGTCACACATATTTTACCAGGATGATAATGTTCAGCAAATTATGACTTTTCAAATGATACCTTACAAGGCATACTTTGTACAAAATTTATCTTAGTCATGTAAAAAGGGTAGGGATCTCACACCATTACATCAGCTTGAAGGGCAGGAGATATTCTGGTCCTCATGGTGGGTTCCCCTTATACAATATTTCATAAGGACAACATCATTCTCAAGTCTCAACCCAATTCCCTACCCAAAATTTGTTTCAGAGTTCCATGCATACCAATTTATTCATCTCCCAGTTTTCTTTCCTGAGACTTGCTCAGCATTGGGGGAAGCTAAAATTTACACACTTGATGTAGTACTGACATGACAACAACCACTCAGAAATGTATTGCAGCTCTATGTGGCCTTTGCAGAGATGGTTATAAGTCAAGCAATATCTTCAGAGCTTATGTAAGTGGATCTCTAACTGTATAAGGAGTTGTATGTTATGAATTAGCCAGCTGAGGTCCACCTAACCACATTAGAGCTGCCTGTTTGAAGAATGTCCCTATTTCTGAAATCTGTAGGGCTAGGGCTAGAGCAGTTACATAGACCTTGGTCCACACATTTACAAAACACTTCTATTTCATCATAGACACTTCCAGATTGGATGCCCATTTTGGTAGAGCTGTCCTACAGCCATTTTGACTTCTACTGCCCACCTCCAATCAAACAGATAATTGCTTGTTGGTCACCAAGAGTGGAATCTATGTGATCTATCACTTGAAGGAGAAATGGCTACTTACCCTACCATAACTGTGGTTCTTTGAGATTTGTGTCGACATGGATTCCACAACCCGTCCTTCTACCCTTCTACTGCAAAGTTGTACTCCTCAGGGAATCTGTAATGGTGAAGGAACTGCGGGATGGTTGGGTCTGCTCCACCCCTTATGGCTTCAGATGGGTATGGTGGAGGGGTATAAGGAAGTAAAGGGTACAGGCTTGACTCTAGTGGATTTTACTGGCCAAAATAATCGTATCTCACATGCATGGGGCATATTCGCACCAAGAGTAAAATCTATTTGGATAACACATCTCAAAGAACCACAATTGCTATAAGGTAAGTAACCATTCTTTTTTATTGTTTTTAACAAATCTAAGAATTACATACCAAAAATACATTAAATGATCATTATGGTTGCAAAGCCATGCGCCCAGAGATTAGAAGGTGCCAAAATATTTGTTGTTTGTGCAACTTCATTTTGACTCCCATAGGCATATTCTGTCAGAGGCAGTTTTTGCTTACAGCTCACATACTGTTTGTTCTACAGAACATGCCTGCCTGACTCACTGTACAGAATGAAGTGAATGAGGCAGAGAGCTGCAAGAAGAGAAAGGAGAGTCTCTTGTGTTTAAATGCTTGGGACTGGACTGGGCCCCAGGAGTGCTGAGTTCTAGTCCTTACTCTCCAATAGGCTTCCTGTGTGATGTTGAACAGGACTATTATAATGCACATGAGGTCAAAATGAACATTACTTAGACAACCTTAATTCTGACATTTCCTAACTGTCGAGTGCCTGACTTCGCAACCATAACATCCTTTTACTATATTTTGTGTATATAATCTATATGTATAAACAATCTCTCTTTTAGGATCAGCTGCAAACAAAGGCAGAAATACAGGAAGCCATTTATGTGACTATGGAAATCCTCTCCAATTGGGGGAATGCAGTCAATGTGGGCTTGACGGAGGTGGAATTCTTTGATTTACATGCTGTCAGGATGTTTGTGTCTCCTCATGATGTGGATATCCGAAATGCTGACTCGCCAGGGGATCTCTCTTGCCTGGTCAATAGAACCCTGAATGTAAGCTCCCCTCATCCCACCTGTATAGGCCTCCCTCGTTTCAATAGTGTTCTTTACAGTTTATGATCTCTCAGTAAGTTATTTTCTTTCTAAAAAAATGTAAACCTGAATTTCGCCACTTACTCAGGTATTTTAAATGTATGTAATGTATTGTTTAGGATTTGCAGAATTTCATGCTCAAAAGTCAGGAGACCATAATTCTCTCTCCTTGTGTGTTTTCACTGTAATACAGGCTTTGAATACAGGAGCACATTCAATTTATAAAACAATAGACTACAATGTAATGCATCTATCTGCCAAGATAGAATTTTTCTGGAAAGTCTTGTGACCCATCTGCATTTCCTTGTTTTTCTTCTAGTGATTAACCTAAATAATTGTGTCTTCTGAAAATTTTGCACCTTCACTTCTTTTTCCAGACTCCTAATATATATTAAACACTGATCTTAGGACAGAAGTTTGGGACACCCCACTGCTAACCTTTTGCCAAGGGCAGTCACTGGATGGAATAGAAAGACAAGGTGTTCCAGGCATAGGAGTGGGATGAAGATGAGTGAAAGAATTGAACAAAAGGGGAAGCATTGGATGAAGTTGAGGCAATGAGAGGTGTGGGAGGAGAAAGGATGTTCTGTGGTAAAACCATTGAACTCAAAGAGTTCTGGGATGAAATCCTGGTCCCACTGAGATCAGTGGCAAAACTACTATTGAGTTCCCTAGGGCTAGGATTTCATCTTGGTCATATACTCACTGTGTGACTTTCAGCAAGTCATTTGAGATAAATTTTTCAGAAGTCTTTAAGTTCTACTGAAAGTCAATTGTACTTCAGGTTCTAAGTGACATAGGTGCTTTTTGAAAAAGAGACCCTTAATCTCTCTGAGCCTCAGTTCCCAATTTGTAAAATAGGTATAATACTGTACTTCTCTCCTTCACATGCTCTCTGAAGATACATTAATTAGTATATGTGAGCCACTCAGATGTAATAGTGATTTGTGGCATATTATTCTGTCCTATTCTATGCACGTTCTTTTACTGCATGTCTTCCACTATGGTGCAATGTGACTAACATCTATCACATGTGGTTTGATCTTTCTATCATGCTCTTCCCAGGGGAAAATTGTGTGTGCGGTGTAATGTTTTGTTTTGGTGGTATGTGTGTTTTTTATAAATTACATGTACTCTGTGTTATGTGTCTATATGGTCAAAGGCAAGTTTTAAGACATACACCTTCCACTGAGAACAAAAGAGGCTGAGGTTTGTGGGGTTCTTGCAAACTATAAGCAGGAGCAGAGCTGCCTGCAGCCTTGAAGGCAAGAATAAAAATTTTAACTTTCTAATGACTTCCACATCAACTTCAATGGAAGAATTTTAAAGAGGAGAATGAGATGATCCAGAGAAAAAGGAGTGCTTTAGAGGAATGGAAAAAGCCAGTCAATCCCCGCTACCACTCCAGTGACTCCCATTCCCCAACTTTCTAAAACCCACTATCACTCTAAAACCTTCCTATACTGAGCTGGTCAGAAATAGAGGGGAAAGGGAATATGAGACAACTGAACTCTCTTGTGGAACTGCAGCAGTATTTCTAAATTGAAATATTTGGCAGTTTGTCTGAAATATTTTGGGGGTTGGTCATTCAATTTTTGACCAAAAATAAAAAAATTTCCACAGAAAGCACACTTTTCACAAAAATTTCTTGTAAAAAACTCAGTTTTCTGTTGAAAAAACTGTTCAACAGAAAATTTTCAAGACATTCTCATACTGTGCACCCTCACCTGACTTTACTTATAGCTGCCAAAATACCATCCTTTCTGGTTGCCAGAACATGTCCCACCCTTTTCCTCTTGGCTTTTGAAACCCCTTGCTTCTTACTCTTTCCCCTCCTGTTGGCAGTGTAATAGCACTGGAGGATCTCAGTAACTGGGGTGGGGATTATGGATTTTGCTCTCTGACCTCGTGATATAAACTCAGTAGCTGCATGCGGAAGTAGATCGTTGTAGATCGTTCTTGTGTTTTTTAATCCCCTTTGTCCATTTGCAGATGTCTACTCAAATCCATAATGTGGTTCTCTGTGAGACTTCAAAAACATCAAGCACACTCCTCTGTAGATCTGTAAGCTCTAGGTCTAAAATTGTCTGCAAAGGAGTCTGGTAAAGCATGAGCAGTACAGAAAATAATGTCGTGTCCCTTATTCCCAAGGGTTAAACCAGAAATGTACCTTCAGAAATTGTATTAATCTTTTTTCTCAGTGTGGTGGGCCCAAATCATACTCCCTTCCCCCCTACCCTCCTCAACTTGTAAAGCTGATTAATTGGATTAAAATAAACTGTGGACTGGTTTTGACCCTGCATGTACAAAGCATTGCAGAGAGTCTGAGCATGGTGAACATGCAAACTTCTCACAAGCACAGCAGGTAGCAGACCTATATTTAACAGCCCATCTGCTCTGTGCTTTTCTGCAGGCAGGAGAGTAGAGTGTACACTTTGGAGCCTGTGGTTAAAGGCCTCCTTTTGCTTTCTCTTTAGCAGTCTTGTCTGTCAATTTGTTGTTCCTGTGATTTGGTCTCTCTGCTCCCTTTTTCTGGTGAGCTGTGAGTTAATCACAACTACTTTGCTTCAGGAGAAGAAAAATCTATTACTAACAATCTCTGCTTGTCCGTGTTTTAGAGCACCAAGGAGCGTTTCCTGTGGACGTGTCCTTTTCATGCGCCAGTTCAGCTTTACTTTGTTATCCGCAATCCCAGTCGGTCACATGACTTTGGTATATCTAAGATCAAGATTTGGAATTACAACACGACGACTCTTAGTGTAAGCAGCTTCTTCTCAGCTCTTTGCTTTGTACACTCACCTTAGACCTAGATAGACTCAGTTTGACCTTCCTTCCAAAAGTGTGAAATAAATATAGCTATTGTCTTCTCTAATAGGAGGGGGGAGCTGGAGGGATGTCTCATCTACTGTGGGGTTTTGTTGTTGTCTTAATTATAAGTGGTAGAAATGCAACTCATAGTGTTTTCACCAACAAAGTCAGTATTTTCTTTCAGATCCTTGCTAGTATTTCAGAAGGGGTAACAAAATCCTTGCATAGAGTGTTTGTTGTGGCTTTACTGGTAATCAGAAATTGAGACGCTGAAAGGTAAGTGCATCTCAATGTGCAGGTCTCTGTTTGGGTTATATTATCAGAATAGACAAGATTATTTGTCTGATCACATGATTATTTTGTGGATGATTTACGAGAGAGAGATTAACTGACTCTCCAACTCAGGTTCTTGTAGTTTTTGTCACTTGAAATTTGGCATGTACGATCTGTGTATGCATGTTAAAACTTTAAAATATTCTAGCATTGCAAGAGACATTACATGTCAGATGGTTACTGATTCATATGTCTGAAATTCACTGTGAAATTATTCTAGTTAGTACACTATGATGTTCAGTTCAGAAAATTCCCAGGTACTGAGTCAAAGAGGATTTTCTGTTCTGGATTATAAATGAGATAAGCTTTATCTTTTCTGACTTGCTGTCATCTGTGTTCTTATATAAGCATATGGCAATACAAATGTATAGAAGCTGCTACAGAGGAAACAGTCTTAACAAACACAATATAACACCAGCTTAAATTATTTTCTGGAATCCTTGTTGCTGTGTGTATTAAATGTGGGTTACAGGATGTTATACTGTAAACAGGGGGGATACAATGGACCTTTCTGAACCCTTTGAAAAGGAATTCTATTTGTGGAGTAAATAATACTGGTCTGTTGTCACCATGTGTTGAATATGTTGCAAATGTAACTGTATATTGATTTGCTTAGATACATGAAATAGTTGGAAAACCCCCACTGCGGCCAGGTTCTCAGCTAGTACAAACTAGTGTAGTCCTATTGACTCCTGTGCAGCGGTGCTGACTTATGTCAGCTGAGGATCTAGCCCGCTATTTTTCAGGTGGAGAAATAACAGAAAACAATTCTGCATAGTCCGCTATCATCTGTGATATGGAAAAGTTAGCATCTTTTCTGCTGTATTCATTTTTATTCAAGTATTTTTAAAGAAATAAATAATAAAGAGCATTACAATTTAACTTATAACAGCCCTCTGATCACTCCCTTCCCTGCTAAAATAAATCCTGACCAAAACTATGATTTTTTTAAGATCCTGAGTATTACCACCTGCTTCCCCTTCTTTCTACCCCTCAAAAAAGCCATGAGTGGGGAGAAGCGTCTAAATGTATCCCAAGTGAATCCCGAATATTTTTGCAATACCATGCAAAGCTCAACTCAGTTTGAACAAGTACTTGAACAGAAACTGGAATTGTTGAGACTGTTTAGGGATCTAGGATTTTAAAACAGGCGACTGAAGGTCAAAAGAAGTGGTGGAAAGAAAACTATTAGAACCCCACACACAATTCCTACAGAACATTTAACTGATTTAAGTGAAAACGCGTATTAATTTATGGGACATTTCAAATAAAAGTACAGTCTCACTGTCATTATTGATTAGAATTTAAGGGCACTTCTGAAGCCGACTGCTGCATGTATTAATTTTAATGTAAATGTGATCAAGGTGATATCTTAGATAGTCACCAACATAGGCAAGTTTACTAATTTGAGAGAAATCACACACCAAATCGCACAACTGGCTGATTAAGGGACTGATCTAGAGTCTATTAAGTGAATAGTAGTCTGTTCATTGATTTCGCTGGGTTTTGGATCTAGACCTGCATTTACTGGATTAATTATAAAGGCAGATATAATAATGACTAAACCTATAAACTTTAAGGAAATTGCCTTTATTACTATTGCCTTTATTTACTTTGGGGACACACAGAATTAATGGGATTGCTAAATTTAGTATTTTAAAGTGTTAATTCACTAAGAAATGTTTTTAATCTGTGAAATTCACTGTTCATAAAAAGGCTCACAATGAAATTCATTGCCTCTTTTTGAGAATGATCTCTGTAGATCCACACTTTTTAGAGCATATGTCTTGGAATCAGACCTCTTGGTACCTGTGGAAAAACAACAGCCATTAGGGTTGTGTGCATATCTTACGCAAGGAGTTAACACTCTAGGGTGGTTATAGGCACCAAAAAAGGTTAAGGTCATCAAAAAATATTATTTCGTCGAAACAACCTCTGTGAAACAGGGTCACTTCTGATGAATCTCCCAACTCAAAAAATGTTGATGAAAAAGTCTTGAAATTGTCAAAACATTTTTGAACGAAAAATTCCGTTTTCTGGTTCTAAGATTCACAGAGTATAGAAACCATTGTGATAATCTAGTCTGACCTCCTGTATAATAGGACATAGGACTTACCTGAGTTAATTCCTTTTTGATGAAGTTAAGGTTAACAATATAAATCAGTATATAGGGTAAAATATAGTAGAGATGTCACAATTATTCCCAAACCAAATATAATAAATCCAGGAAATTCAGAACTAAAATTAAACTTCAGTCAATCCAAACATGTTAATATATGGAAAAATGCTGCCAGGGCACCCAAATCACCTTACTCTGTCCTAAAGGGATACATGCAATAACCATACAGGTGTGGTGAGTGTTTTGGTACAAGATAAAATTAATGTGGGAATTTCCTTGTTTTTTTATTTAAAAATTCCATAAATGAACAAAAAACCCAAGTATAATGTTACCATGTGATATTGCTAGTGATTTGAAGTAGCAACCATATATCATTTTTTTTAAATGTTGCCTTTGATGATCAGTTGCACCAATGTGCGCTGGCTGCTTCCTGCCACTCTGAAGCAGCACAAGAAGTCAGAACATACTGGTCGGTTAAATTGGGTTTACAACTGCTTTGTTTTGCTAGAGCAGCTTAAAACAGCCATAGTGTACACCCAAGTTTTTTCCATCCTCCACTCCGTCCTTCAAATGCCGCCTGCTTCTTGCACCTCTCTGTATTCCCTGGTGCATCCCACCAAGTTTCCCCTTCTTGCATTCTCTACATTCCCCTGTGTGCACAGACCTGTTTTCCCTCTCTCCTGCACACCCCTGCATGTATGTACACATCATTTCCCCACCCCATCCTCCTGCACTGCCTACACACACCCCTCCTGTGAAGTGGGTGGACTCCCCTGCAGGGTCCTAGAGCCTGGGTTCAAGCTCTAGTCTAGTAGTCTACATAGCAATGAAACAGCCCCTGCAGCCCAAGCCCCGTGAGCACAGGTCAGCTGCAGGTTTTTCTTTGCTGTGGGCAGCACATTCTTAGGAGTGAAGTTAGGCTATGATCTGGAACGGCACTTAAATATGCCCTGGCTCTGGGCACACTGAGATAGCAAATGTGAGGGACCGAGTCTTACATGCAACTCCCAGGCTCACACCCCAAGGCGGTGATTTACTTCTCCTTTGGCTGCTCCTGATGCCTAAACCATTGGGAACACTACCCAGAAGGGGTGCATGAATCAATTATTCTGCAGGGATAGAGTAAAATCTGCAGGGTACATTAATTCTGTGCTTGTGCAGTGGCACAGAATTCCCCTAGGAGTAAATTTCATCTGTATAAAGTCTGCCATCCATCAGATGGATCAGATCAGCCTCCCTAAATGGTGTAAGCCCAAGTCACCATAAAGGATGCCTCAGTGTCCCAGCCTACTGTGTAGCTTGTGTCACAAGCGCATGGTGAAGGTTGGAGATGCTGGTGGTAGTTTTCTTGGTAGCAGATAATGCCCCTGGAACTCACATCCAGCAGAAATACAATTAAGATCAAACTTGCCCTCTTTGCTGAGGCTTTTCCAAATTTTGGTTTCCTAGCTGACTGGTAAAGCTTCAGGCAAGAGGGAAAACAGCAAGACTTTTGGGCTCTCTTACTGAAATCTTGAATGCCTCAACTTAAGCCTTAAAAGGTATTCAGATATCATGAAGATACATGCCATGCTTACAATAGTAAAACTAGTCTTGATCAGTAAACTTGTTCCATTTTCTAACTCTTATTCTGGATCCCTGCACAACTGCCAGATACCTTTCTGGGGTACCTGTTGTCGTAGGAAGAGGTCCTGAAACATAAGACCTTGTATCAGAAGCCTAGTATGAGGCTTGAGGCCTGTACTAAAGAAGTGGTCAAAGCTTTTCTAATACCAAGCAAAGTCAGGCTATGATCTAGAGGCAGACCCTGCTCACGGACTCTGGCAATAACAGGTCTGATATTGCAGAAACACACATTCCTAAGTAGTGTTAGGTGCAAGAATATACATGCAAACACATTCCAGAAGGATGGTACCAGAACACCCTGATACCAGCACATTCCCCCAAAATAACAGGAACACACTGACACATCCTAAAGATTAGGTCAGGATGACAGCATGATGGATAGAGATGTTTTGATTGAACCAACAGGTACAAGGCAATGGGTGGTGCCCAGATACGTCAACAGCAATATGTAACTTGTTTGTATTGGTGTATAAAGAGGTATCTCAGAGGGAGTGTCTTTGGCTAGCCTAGGTGGGCAGTGGAAAATCCCACCACTGACTGAGCTGTGTCCATTGTCATGGACATACATGTGCTAATGTAATTGTAGACGTTGATCCGGGGAGGTAGGACCATGCTTCTTCGACAATAAACCTGGCTGGGTGCCTTCGTACCTTAAATCAATCTTGTGATCATTGGATGGTTCGCTCAAAGTCTGCTAGGACAGCACACAGGGAGAACATCTAACCACACCAGTGATAAAAGAGAAAATTTAACTTCTGACTATATTTGAAACAATAGCAACAGCTATTTTGGAACCTTAGTTTACTGGCTTCTTCTTACAGGAAATTTAGGACAGTCATATTTTTTCCAAGAGTCTTTATCTTTCACAGTCATATAATAAAACAACCCTGTAATCTCTAAAGCCAGGTCTTCTTTCTCCCCTTCTGAGGGGCTTGGAAGATGCTGACCTTAGTGGAAGTGTTGTGGTTTCACTTAAACATGACAGAGTACCACTCTGTGGTAGTTCTGCCTGTAACAATGCAGAGAGGGTTGGGGTGATAGTTGGACTAGTGGGTCCACCACTACACATATATACTAGCCCAAACTTCTCATTTATAAGTTTACTGGGCAGCAGCTCATGGGTTATTTTAGCATCTGTGGAGTTGCTATACTGATGACCCATAATCTGCAGGCGGAAATTCTGTTCCCCTGGACCACCACAGTGATCCCCATGAAAGTCTGATTGCTTGGAACCTACATTTAAAAACGTTTTGTATCTTTATGTGGGTTAATATCATATTATATTAATATGTTCCCTATTCACTCTGGAGTCAGTATATCAATTCTATTATATCTGGTACATGGGGCAGTAAATGCAAATCTTCATGCTTCTGTTTCATTTCCTTTAGGACCTTGACGTGTGTGCAAAGAATGTGAAACTATATATTGATGAGAACCTTGTATTCGATGGTCAGTTAGAAAAAGGCTGTGGAGATCTAACCACTGATTTCAGCACTACAATTGACCTTAAAGACAATAGACAAGAGATTGCTGCACATTCTACACAAGGAAATAAAAAATCAAATGGAACTAATAGCACAGGCAATAAGGAGGACCTGTTTTTAAAATACCCACAGCCAGACAGGGCTTCATTATACTGGAAATATTCCTTAGAAGAAAATCTCCCTGAGGAAATGAAGAATTCCATCAACTTTAGGAAAGAGAAATTGACTAAATTAGAAGAAGATCTGAAGGTGTTATCAGCTCCTGTGTCTGCGAAGGCTCTCAAGAATGATAGGTCAGAATCAGCAGTTATGGAGTATGTTCAGTCTGATGACGAGCTTACTATGAGTGAGCAAATGGAAAAACTAACTGGAAGAAAATTATCTGAATCTTCAGGTGTAACTCCATCTTGGTTACAGTCCTCTTCCCGAGTGACAGAGAAGTGCCATAAACAGAAACCCTCCTGGCTGGATACAGAGCACCCTTTAAATGTGAGAATTCAAGAGCAGTCTGATGGCACCATGAGGGGCTGTCCAGGATTTATTGATGAGACTATCAAATGTCACAGAAGTGAACTGGGGAGATCCAACAGTAGAAATGCAAATGGAGATGAGAAGACACAAATGGTAACCAGTAAAGGCTGTTCTATTGACTTGGACATTTTAGACCAGCTTCCAAACAAATATTACTGCACCCCTGAATGTCCTGCTAGTGGGAGGAGAAGCGGGAGAAGTGTAAGAAAGGAGGTTTTATGTACAAGTCATGGAGATGAAGGTCTGACACACACAGGTAAGAGCTGAAGATAGCATCCTTAACTCAAGCATTGCTTACATATTCTCCATTATCAGGATTATATGAGACAGGTTTTAGTTACGCTAATGCAATATTTAGTTTTTGTTGTCCTCGAGCAGTACAGAGACACCACTGCACTGAGCATAGTGCAAACATATATTGCTAGAGATCCTCTGTCCTGAACAGCTTGCGTTCAGTGTCAGTCATGTTCAGAGGAGAAGTGGATTCCATGGTTAATTATGTTGGAAGGTTATCTTTGCAATAGGACTAGCTGGAAATTCTGATGAAAGAGTTTAATCAGATACTGCGTATTTATTAACCTGAAAAGTTTTGTAAAAATGGTTTAGATTTGATGAATTTTCATTGATTCTCAGGCAGGTTCTGTCAGAAACATGACTGGTTTCCTGCCAGTTCACCTGGTTGGGGTGCTAGTGAGCCTGTGTTTCCATGGTATGTGGCTCCAGATCAAGCCCCATCACGTGAGCGCTTCCAGATTCCCTTTCATGGAGCCTGGGAATCCTGGCTGTATCCAAGGCTCAGCTTCTAGTTCTCGAGCAGGAAGCCTTTAACCCCTCAGAACTCCAACCTGAGCCAGTGCTTTCAGGGTTTCCAGGCTCCAGGCCACATAGGCAGAAGTCTGGAAGTCCTGAGATAGGCTCCCAGGATTTGTGGCTTCAAGGTCGCGTGGCTATACAGATGCCCTAGCCATGGACTCTGGGCCTTTCAGACTCCCAAGCCAGCTTACCAACCTATTTCCAAGAAAGTGGACAAGCTGTACCAAATCCTTTATGAGGGGTTTTCATGCTTTCATGTGCATCTTCCTCCTAACTCCCTAGGACTGGCAGCAACAGTATAGAGGTCAAGATCTGGGTATTTACACTAAGCTCCTAATGACAGAGAGGGGAAAAGATTAGATCCTTTGGGAAGGAAGCTGTTTTCTTCATCTTCCTTAAATATGAGAATTGTAAATGATGAAGCAATGATGGCCACATACACATTTCATATCTGGGACAAAAATTCACTTTTTGCAAATAATCTTCCATAAGAGCATAGTATGTTAGCCAATGCCCTCATCAGGGATAGTCAAAATATGGACAGACACCCTTAGAGCTTCATTTGACGTTTTGGATGCTGCTCCTAGATTGGTTGCCTTCTCTGTAACTCGTCGCAGACATGTTTGGTTCTTCTTTGAGATGTGTCCCTATGGGTGCTCCCCTGTAGGTGTGTCTGTGTCACTGCACGTCTGATCAGAGATCTTTGGTAGCAGAGTCTGTTGGGCCTGTACATGCTCTTTCCCTTCCTTGTGTTGTCTGTTCCCCAAGGCTAATTAGTGTTGTGAGGGGGAACCACCCTCATTTCCTTCTCAACCGCCAATTAGCAATCCATTCACAGGGTACGTCTACACTACCTGCCGGATAGGCAGGTAGCTATCGATCTATTGGGGATCGATTTATCGTGTGTAGTGTAGACGCAATAAATCGATCCCCGATCACTCTTCCGTCAACTGCTGAACTCCAGCTCAGTGAGAGGAAGAAGCAAAGTCGATGGGGGGAGCGGTGGCTGTCGTTCCCACGCCGTGAGGACACGAAGTAAGTGATTCTAAGTCGATCTAAAATACGTTGACTTCAGCTACGCTATTCTCATAGCTGAAGTTGCATATCTTTAAAATCAATTCTCTCCCCTCCCCCAGCCAGTGTAGACCAGGCCACAGATACTTTAGCTCTTTAGAAATGTTCCCTTAGTGTTTTCATTTGCTCTTTTCTTCTTAGTGTTGTGGGGTTTCTGTTAGTTTTTCCTTCCTTGTTTAAAAATAAATCAACCCCCTAGTTTTTATTTTATCTCCTTCTCTTCCCCCCGCCCCCCACCCCCAAGGGATTGCCCCCAGTAAGGGGCATGCCTGGTTCCCCTGGGTTTAAGAGGCACCTCTCTGGCAGGGAAGCCATAGTGGTTACAGACAGACATTCCCTCTGTGTGCGATGCCTTGGAGAGGCCCACATTCCACATTTTTGCTAGCAGTTAAAAGCCAGATGCCAAAAAAGCCAGGAACTAAAGTTGAAACTACACCTGGTGGAGGGATGCAATGAACTCCCGTGGCCGCCAACATCACGTGAAATCTACCTCTTATGATAGGGACTGGAAAAAGTTTGACTTGTTTGGAAGGAAGACCTACTCTTCATTGACCTTGCAGTTCAGAATTGCAAATTACCAGGCTTAACAGCGAAATGCAACCACAAGAACTACGCCAAACTTAATGCTTTTATTGACCACCTGCCAGAATCACAACGAGAACAGTTTCAGGCCATTGTATATGAGGGGCAGCTAGTGGCGAGAACAGCACTCCAGACTTCACTAGGTGCTGTGGATACAATGGCCCGCTCAGTATCAACAGTGGTCGTGATGTGATGGACACATCATGGTTCTACCTTTTGGGGCTCCCAAAGAAGATTTAGATGATGGTCGAAGATCTCTTTCGAATGCACAAAATTGTTTACATTTAAGACTGAGGCATTGCTCCACATTCTCAAAATTGTAGAGACACACTATGGTCATTGGGAATCTACACACTGGATCAGAAAAGGAAATTTAGTCCTCAGTATTCCCACACATGACGTCAGCCACAGTCCCCTCCACAGCGCTATTATGAGCCATAGCAAAAGAAGTCTACATTTCATAGGTGTAAACCCTCAGCCCCTCAATCTTCAACATCAAAACCTTCCACCTCGAAAAACCAGTTTTGATGTCTTGGTCAAGGCTTTGAGAGACCACTCCCTACAGCATTAGCTGCAACTTTCAGACCTTCTGCATACCTTCGGATGCTGTCTTGCTCTGTTTCTTCAAAATTGGGAACACATATATACCGACAAATGTGGTTTGGAGATTTTCTGCAATGGATACTTTATTCATTTCACCTCCCTCCCCATCCCCTCTTCAGGGACCTTTCTTACGAGAGATTGTCAAGACAGGAAATAGATCACCTCCTATGCCTGGAAGCCATAGAACCTGTTCCGGTACATCTCAGAGGCAAAAAGTTTTTATTCCCGATATTTCCTGATCCCCAAGAAAAAAGGAGGCTGAAGACCCATACTGGACCTCAGAGCACTGAAGAAGTACATGAAGGCAGAAAAATCAGGATGGTCACAATAGCGGTGATTATTCCATCTCTGGATCAGGGAGATGGTTCTCAGCCCTTGACCTCCAGGATGCATATTTCCACATATCCATTTTACCGTCCCAAAGATAATTCCTTTGGTTTACCCTCTGTCAGGATTATTACCAGTACAGAATACTTCCTTTTGGCCTCTCTTCGGCTCCCAGAATGTTCTCCAAGGTCCTTTTCATAGTATTGACTTATCTACACACCCTGGGGATTATGATTTACACATACTTAGATGACTGTCTCCTCAGACCCCACTCCTTCAAAGATGCCCTACGAGTCACCCACGGAACAATGGACATATTCATGAAGCTGGGTCTACAAATTAATGTCCAAAAATCAACCTTAACTCTAGTACCATATTTGGAGTTTATAGGGGCCAATCTCGACTCATTGCAAGCAAAAGCACTCCTTCTGCAACACAGATTTCACAGCCTGCCCACACTCATTTAGACAATTCAAGCCAGCCCACAAACGCCAGCCAGACATTGCCTCCAGCTTCTGGATGTATGGTGGCAAGCACATTTATAATATCTCATGCCAGACTATACATGAGGTTTCTTAAGGCATGGTTCAGATCTGTATACAGACCAAAGACAGGTTAGACAAATGCCTTCCAGGGTCAAACACTCCCTGGATTGGTGGAAAGACCCAACAAAAGTCTGTATGGAGGTCCTGTTCACACATCTCCCCCAACATTGTATCCCTAATTGGCTGGGGAGCACATCTCAACAACTTCAAGAGTCAGGACAAGTGGTTGCCCATGGAGATAACTCTCCACATCAACCTCCTCGAACTCAGAGTGGTCAGAAATACTTGTGCTCACTTTCTTCCACTGATCAGAAATAAGCACACAAAAATTATGACAGACAACATAGCGTGCATGTATTACATAAATCGTGAAGAGAGTGCAAGACCATCCTCCCTATGCGCAGAAGCGCTAAAGCTATGGAACTGGTTCAATCGCTACAATGTTTTAATATCAGTGGCTTATCTACTGAGAATGCAGAACACAACAGCAAACAGTCTCAACTGCAAGTTCTCACATGACTATGAGTGGGAAATGAACCCAACAGATATTCTATCAATGGGGACCCCGACGATAGACTTGTTTGCTACTTACCTGGAAATGTCCACTCTATTGCTCCAGAGCCAGCCTTGGGAAACACTCATTAGGGGATGCTCTCCTTCTTCCATGGGACAAGAGTCCTTCTCCCATTCCCTCTGCTGTTCAAGGTCCTGATAAAAATAAAAAGAGAAAAAGCAAGCATCATTCTGATTGCTCCCAGCAGGCCAAGACAGACAGATTACCCATGTGTGACACAGCTGGCAATATGTTCCCCAGTCCCTTTTCAACCCACCCCTTTACCTCTTTTTGCAGAACAAAGGACAAAATCTCTATCCCAACCTGCAGATCCTCTGTCTCAAAACTTGATTCCTTCGTAGTTCCAAGGAGGTGCAGGAAGTGCTACTACACAGTAGAAATTCGGCTACCTGACACATTTACCTGCAGAAGTGGACTGTGTTTCAGGTTTGGTGCAATTCCAGACAAATTACCCCAGCATCTTCCACTCTCCCCATGGTATTGCACTACATACAGGATCTCAAGAGGTCAGAGCTATCCCTCAGTGCACTCTGAGTACACATTGCAACCATAACGGCTTTCCATCAGCAAACAGAAGGATATTCAGTTTTCACCCACCCAAGTACAAAGAGATTCCTCGCGGGCAATGCCTGTCCCCAACCCAGATATCCCACTCCAACGTGAGACCTAAATTTAATTTTAAAGAGCCTGACTAGACCATCCATTGAACCTATGGCCTCTTGTTCACTTTCATACCTGTCAATGAAGATGGCATTTTTGGCAGCCATCACCTCGGCTAGGAGAATAGGAGAGATAGCAGCACTAATGGCTCCCTCCCCCCTCCACAGTATTCTTTAAAGACAAGGTTATTCCTAGGCCACGTTCAAAGTTCAATCCTAAGATGACCTCATCTTTTCACATAAAGCACCTGATTCACCTACCAACCTTTTCTCCTATCTCACTGTGATAATAGGGAGGCTATACTGCGTATGCTAGATGTTAGGAGAGTCTTAGGGCTGGTCTTCACTATGGGGAGATCTACACTGCTTCAACTGATGCAGCAGGGGTTGATTTAGCGGGTCTAGTGAAGACTCGCCAAATCGACCACAGAGCGCTCTCCAGTTGACCCTCGTACTCCAGCTCCCCAAGAAGATTAAGGTAAGTTGATGGGAGAGCATCTCCGTCAACGCAGTGCAGTGAAAACACCGGGGGAAGTTAATCTAAGCTATGTCAATTCTAGCTACGTTATTCATGTAGCTAGGGTAACATAACATAGGTCGACTTACCCCAGTAGTGAAGACAAGCCCTTAGCCTTTCATCTGAACGGGATGAAAGCCTTTAGGAAATCTCCTAAGCTTTTCCTCTCCATTGAGGAAAGGTCAAAAGGCATTGCAATATCAGCCCAAAGACTTTCCAAATGGTTCTCAAATTGTTCTAGCCACTGCTATCATGCTCTCAATGTGTTACCTCCATCTGGAATCTGCATATACTCAATGAAGTGGTTTCCACCTCTGTCACCTTCCTCAAGAATGTTCCAATCTTATAAATCTGTAGGGCAGCAATTTAGGCATCTGCTCATTCTTTCGCAGAACACTATGTGATTACTGGAAACTGTGCTTCCAACACACAGGGGTGCAGACACACTGCAATGGTACACCCATGGGGCACACATCTCAAAGAACTATCATTACTGCACAAGGTAACTTCCTTTTATGATCCTCTTCTCTTTCCCCTGAGACAAAGTCAAAGATTAAGGAACTTCTGTTTGAGAGAGACAGTCTGTTCGGTTCTAAAACAGATTAGGTGTTGGAAAAGATTAAAGAAACTAGATCTATGGCAAGATGTCTAGAACCATTTCGGTCTTTCAGACAGAGAACTCCATCCTCATTCAGATACCAGAGACAATATAACATTTTCACAGTCTTTTTATTACTCTCAAAGAAAACATCTTTATCAAAAACAGCAACAACAGCATCCTCCTCCTTCTCAGTCTCAATTTAAGAAAAGATTCTCCAAACTCAAGATGAGACTGAAGTGCTTTTCTATGACTTCTTTTTGCCAAATATTAGACCTCAGGTTTGATATTAAAACCAAGAGCTGCACACGAATCTAGATGCTCATTGTCTACCCTGTGGAGACTGTCTGTCTGATTTTTACAATATATGGCAAAACATCCTGTGGACAGATGGATTTTGGAAAGGAGGGTTACACCATACAGTTCAAGACTATTCCACTCTCCCTTTCCTTCCCTTTTCAGGGACACCTCTCACAAGAGAATTCTCAGGGCAGAAATCCATTCTCTGCTACTACAGAGAACAATAGAGGAAGTCCTGGAGGATCTCAGGAATCAGGGGTTTTATTCTGGTTCTTAAGAAGGATGGAGGTTTCTGATCAATCCCAGATCTGAGAAAATTAAACAAATACATTAGGAATTTTCACTTCAGGATGCTGACTCTTAGATCAGTTATCCTCTCTCTTTCTGCTCTAGATTAGCTTGCTGCTCTCTATTTAAAAGATACTTACATCCACATTTCCATTCAACCATCTCACAGAAACTACCTTCATTTAACCCTGGGACAGGTCCATTTCCAATACAAGATTTTCCAATTTGGCCTTTCTACTCTACCTTGGGGTTTTGCAAAATACCTTTCTGTAATAGCAGCCTTCCTGAACAGACAATGCATTTTTGTGTTCTCATATTTCAGTGACTGGCTTCTGAAAGCTCATTCTAAAGTCGAGTTGAACAAAGTCATTCTCTTCACGTATTCTCTATTCCAAAAGTTATGTTTTCCGACAAACAAGAAAAAATCATATTGCACCCAATGTAAATAATTCTTTTCATAACAGTAGTTGTCAACTCCACAGTAATGATAGCATTCCTCCCAGAGAAAAAATTCCAAAAACTGAAATCCAGCTTTCTCCAGAAATCACTGCAGGAAGTACTGTTCTTCCTCATCTTTCTGGGTCATGTGACTTTAACAACATGTTACACCTTACACAAGATTCAGAATGAAACCTCTGGGTTTCAAGAAATTTCATTCTCACAGTGCACAGCATGTACATGATGCTTACAATCCAAGGAAAGCTTGGAATACTTTTCTATGGTGGATGAAGCCCAGGAATGTACTGAAGGGAATGATGTTCAACCCCCCGCCTCCTTCAGTAATAATTACAATGGATGCTTCCAAGATGGGTTGGGGGCACATTTCAACAAATTATTAACAGTGGGTCTCTGGAATCTGCAAAAATCGTAAATTGACATCAGTGTTTTGGAATTAAAGGCAATCCATTTAGCACTCAAATCCTTACTCCCTCAGATTCAAGGCTCTGCGTTGCAAGTTGCCATCAGCAATGCGTCAACAGTATATTCTGTAAACAAACAAGGAGGTGCCCATCCATCACAACTTTGCCAAGAAGCAATAAAACTATGGAACTAGTGTATATGTCATGAAATTTATCCAACTGTGATGCATGTAGCAGGATCTAACAATAAACTGGCAAACCAACTAAGCAGAGACTCTTCTCAGGTTCACAAATAGTCTCTAGAGGAATCAGTGATTCAAGACATTATCAATCTTTGGGGATTTCCAAATATAGATCTCTGCCATCAGCCTCAATACCAAATGCCCTCACTTTTGTTTGAAAGAAGAGATAGACACTCAGTCATTGATGGATATGTTTCTCATCAGTTGGGGGATAGATCTGATGTATGCTTTCCTGCCTTTTCCATTATTGTTTAAGGTAGTAAAAAAGATCAGACAGGACTCAGCCAAAATGATACTCGTTGCTCCGGCATAGGCAAGACAGTAATGGTACATGAACTAGTTTCTTCTCTACAAAAGGAAATTCAAACACTTACCTGTATTGCAATATCTCCTATCATAAAAATGGGAGGAGTGCACCATCCAGACCCTCAATCACTACATCTCATGGTATTGGCAACAGCACTCTGACAAATTTTGAGAACTCTTTTTCTCTTGAAATGCAACAAAACGGCAGATGAAATTCAATGTTGCTAAATGCAAAGTAATGCACATTAGAAAACATAATCCCAACTATACATATAAAATGATGGGGTCTAAACTAGCTGTTACCACTCAAGAAAGAGATCTTGGAGTCATCGTGGATAGTTCTTTGAAAATATCCTCTCAATGTGCAGCAGCAATCAAAAAAGCGAATAGAATGTTGGGAATCGTTAAGAAAGGGATAGCTAATAAGACAGAAAATATCATATTGCCTCTATATAAATCCATGGTACACCCACAACTTGAGTAGACATGATAGATGTGCCTTTCGTCTGACCCAGTATGGCCGTTCTTATGTTCTTATGTTCCAAAATCTCTGGTGTAAACTATGTTAATGGAAAACATTATGTTTTCCCATTTAAGAAAGAAAATTCATATTTTTTTTAAGTCTAGATGGCTTTTATTTCAGATTGTGAAAAACAAACAAACAAACAAGAAAACAAACAAGAAACTAAAAAAATAAAATAAAAAAGGGACTGATCCAAAGCCCATTGAAGTCAGTGAGAGTTTTCTGTAGACTTCAGTGGACTGTTTCAAAGTGCTAAACAAGTATTAATTAACATTATCCTCCTATGACTTTTCTGAATCAGGTAATCATTACTGCTGTTCTTAGTGTACACTTATTTAAGAGATTATGCGGACTATGTTTTTTTTATCCCTTTTCCCTTACCTGTTTATTTGCATAATTTAAATGCTTTGCTTTTTTATCCTATAATGTTATTTGGTATAAACAGGTTATTAACTCCAAAGTTAGGTAGTGAACTTAGTTTAAAATAAAATTACGATTGTTTTTTCCTCTGAATTATCCTCATTTTCCAAGTGAGGAAACTGACACATGGTGATTAACTGTGGTCTGTGCCACATAGTACAGAACAAAGAATTGATTTCAGGAGTTCCCATTGTCCATTAGACCACTGTCCCATATGGCTTACCTTACCAGAGTAATATTTTGCTATAGGCAAAAATATTGACCAGATTTTCAAAAACCAGTTTTCAAAATCATGCCAGAAAAACCTGTGTAGAAATCAGGTAATTGCACAGGACACCAAGTAGTTACACATATGCTCAACCAGCTCTCCTATATCATTTAAGGCAATAGTCCAGTTGTAAGTAGTCAATTTGCCCTCCTCTCAGTCAGCACAGATCCACAATAATTTGGGGAAACTGCTTCTCACCTGTTCTTTTAAAAGCTGTACTTCAGAATCAATTTTCAGTGCATAACAACAACTTAATTGAACTTACTAATGTGAGAATATGTTGTATTGTTCATGTGTGTTAGTAAATGGTGCCCTTGGAATTAATTAATCGCTGAGCTGATGGTGTCAAAATCTTTGCAGAGGAACTGAAGGAGAACTCAGGCAGTTTCTACGTTGGAGTCTGGTCCGGAAGTTTCTTTTAGCTGACTGGATGGCCTTACCTTTTAATCTGCTATTGTGTGTCAGGGAGGTTGAAGCTGTTCTAAACTACAGGTTTTATGTTATATTGCCAATTCCTAATATCTGAAATGTAGTCCACATTTATCCTTCTTCCGTAGGGAACTAGTCCAGTTTTGGCCGAGTCATACTGGATCAAATGACTCCCTTTCAACTTTCAACAGACCTTGGGTGCGTAGGCAAGTCACTCGCCACAGGACCACCTTGCACAGCCTAAAGCATATTCTCACAGTAACTAGCGACACTGCCACCATAGATAACTCTAACTCAGGAACCAATCCATGCAACAAAGCCCTCAGATGCCAACTCTTGCCCACAATTATCCATATCACCAAGCGACACCATCACAGGATCCTAACCAGAATCAAGCACACTCAATCACCGGTTATCATCTGCATGACTCCACCAATGTAATATATGCCATCATAATGCCAGCAATGCCCCATCTGCATATACATGGCCAAACTAGAACAACTTCAGGAGTCAACAATATTGCCAATAGTGGCCGCATGGAACCTTTTTAATAGTCATGAACAGCTACATGAATACGTAAAAGCAGTGGTTTCCGAAACAAGGCTGCCGGCAGGTGGGGGGCAAGTGGGGCATTTTGCCCCAAAGCCCCAGGCACTCAAGCAGTGGGCCCCCCACAGAGAACAGCCGAGGCTCGCCTCCATAGGCCCAACCCTGCCTCCTCCCTCTCCCGGAGCCTCAGGGCACCCCAGGAACGTCCCCTGAACAGTGGGTACAGTGCACGCTCTGAGTGAGGACAGAGAGCTCGGGGCCCCAGCCGGAGGCATTGGGGCTGCTCACGCTGTTCACGGACGCTCCTGGATGCACTGAGGCTCGAGAGGGGGCGGAGGCGGGGGTAAGAGGAGCAGGGCCGGGGGGGGGGGTTGGATTAAGAGCGGGCAGGGAGTCCGAGGGGGCAGAGGTTTGGAGAGGCGGTCAAGAGGACAGGACATGGGGGGTTGTATTGTGTGGCATCTGGAAAGTTTGTTCAGGATCAGTGGATGGGGTTGGAGGCAAGTCAGGGGATAGGAAACGGTGTGGGTCCCAGTGGGTGGTGGGTTGGCAAGGCGGGTCTCGTGGGGACAAGTAGAAGGGACAAAGGAGCAGGATGGGTCAAGGGATTCTGATGGGGGGCAGGCAGTATCGGAGAGGGACAGAAGTGGGTGGGGGATCGAATTAGAGCAGCAAGCCCAGGCCGTATTCGAGAGGCACAGCCTTCCTACCGACTAAAGCTCAATTCACGCAGTTTTGAGGCTTGCAGAAGAGCCAAACTGTTAGCTTTTCCAATCCTAGGGCTACCATCCCTTTCACTATATCAAATGCCAAATTATAGCTCTATATTTAATTTCAGTAGCCATAGGGGAGAATTACATGTCAGGGGAAGGAAGCTTCATATTAAACTAGCCACTGGGGAAGGGATTCACATTGAGAAGAGTACATATACGACACCAGCCTACCTCCTTCCCCAACCCTACGCAACGGGAGGACCCCACTCCCCATGCATTCCCTGAGGGCTTCAGAAGGGTTTAAATTCAGTAGTTACTCAACTTTTAGATACTGGTGATCACCTTTCACATAGCAAACCTCCTGAGTTGACCAAAACACCCCCCCCCTTATAAATTGGAAAACACTTTTTATATAATTTAACAACTATTATAAATGCTGGAAGCAACGCGGCGGTTTGAGAGTTGGACGGCTGACCCCCAGTAATAACCTCATGACCCCCTGCGAGGTCACATGACCCCCAGTTGAGAACTCTGAGGTTAATTGTAAATATTTAGCACCCTCGTGTCCATTACACACATGCATATTTGAGCATTTCAAGTTTTCACAACAATAGGCTACATCCATAGATATTTGGACAAGCTCAAATGTTCAGTTTGTGGGTATGTACACAAAGCTATCTAAAGACAACCCCACAGTAACCATCTCCAGTTGTGCTGAATGAACCCATGAAGCCAGGTCTAGGAAGCAGATAAAATGCCTTGAGAGAATATGAAGTCCATTAAATGGAATATTAGCAGAGCTTGGTAAGAGGAATGGTGTCCCTAGCCTCTGTCTGTCAGAGGGTGGAGATGGATGGCAGGAGAGAGCTCACTTGATTATTACCTGTTAGGTTCACTCCCTCTGGGGCACTTGGCATTGGCCATTGTCGGTAGACAGGATACTGAGCTGGATGGACCTTTGGTTTGACCCAGTATGACTGTTCTTATGTTCTAAGCTAAATGAACTCAAAGTTATGGAGACAGATATGAGTCGAGGAAGCCAGCAGAGTATCAGAAACCTGGAAAAATCTCTGACTGGATGGGCTCAGGCATTTGGTCACAAGCTGAGGTGGTTCAAAAGTTTTGGATTTTTTTGAAGCAGAATTATTTTATTGTTTCTTTAAGCGATCAAACACAGCAAACAGCAAATATTTGGTCACACACTTCTGAAACCCCAAACCATATTCAGGTTTTGGCAGACTAATGTCAGCTTTTCAATTAAAAAAAAAAACAAAACAAATTTTGAAGGAAAGCAGATATTGTCCGTGATTTTTTTCTGCTTTTTAAAAACTCCTAGTTTTCGATCCAAAAAAAGTTTTGACGGAAAATATTTGTCCAACCCTTTTAATGAGCTTTAGTGCCTTTTAGCACTAGCTGATGCTGAGAACCAATGATACCTTGTAAAGAAGTTTTCTCAAAACTGGGGTTGTGCGGAGATGCAGAAGGTTTATTTTTCCGAGGGCCACCTGTTGGGGGGAAGCAAGTGGGGCAATTTGCCCCAGGCCCTGCAGGGCCCCCCACAAGAATATAGGATTGTATAGTATTGCAATTTTTTTTATGGAAGGAGCCCCCAAAATTGCTTTGCCCCAGGCCCCCTGAATCCTCTGGGCAGCCCTGGTCCCCAAACTTTTTACCTCGTCCCCCCTTACTCCTGTCCACACCCCCATAGACCAGGTTCCTGGAGTGGAGTCGTGGTTCCGGGATGGGGTACACAGACAGAGGTAAGGGGGCTGAGGCTGGGGCCACAGCTGGAGGTAGGCTGCAGCACCCCCACTTCCCGCGCCTATGGATGCCACTGCAGCTTCAGTCCTTCATACATCATCATCAACAGAAAAGGGTTGAGGAACACCTTTTTCAATTTTTCCTCATTTCTTTGACCACATTTATTTGTCTGGACACAAGTACATTTTCTGTGAGGTGGTAAAGGTGGCTGGCACATGTTTGCAGGAGAGAATCCAATTCAGGCTAATCCCTGAGCTATATAATACGGCTCTATATTTGGTAGACCTAAACCTTTATTTGTTTTATATGTCTAAATTCCATTCATTTAATGCTGGGATGTATTTTATCCTATATAAATCCTTTAATCAGATTTTGTATTATTTTAAGAAATTGAGATTGACTTGTAATGAAGCAGACAGAATATATAGTTTAACCAAGGGGCTGTGACCATACAAAATAAATGACGTCCCTACACTGAGAACAAAATATTGGACCAGTTCACAATATGGTCATGTAAAGCTTATATCATTGGATTATATTGTATTTTACCATAGCCGTAAATCTTTGTTTTGATAATGCATAAATTAAATGGGAAAAAAATGTTAATGCAGCATTGTTGAGAAGTTAAGCACCAAAAAGGCAGGAAATGTGAACGTTGTGGTTCCTTCAGTAATACTAAGTTGACCACATTCCATACTGGGTGTTTTATGTTATAACATTTAATAACATAAAAAGTAATCTTTCATTGCTGTTGGGGGTAAAAGTTGGGAAACCAAGTCACAAGTCCACCTAATTTAGACTTAATCAATTGTCACCTTTAATTCTCTCTGAAATTGTATAGATACCGTCACTTACAGTATGTTTCACAGGGTCGACTCACTGTAGGAGCTGCCTCTTCCTGGTGGCTCTGGGGATTAGCTCTTGCCAGCTGCTGCTCTCCTCTGGTGGTGTCTCTACCCGTCGTCTGTTTCACTCTGCTGTCCCTTTCACTCCTAGAGCTGCAGCTTCCTGTTTGTGGCTTGGCCCTCTGGCCAGCTTACTAAGGTCCTGCCCTTCCAAGGTAGTCAAAGTCCTTCTGGACCAGCTGTCCAGCTGGCATCTCCTGCACTCTGTGCCACTTCCCAGTGGCTGGTGGTGGAAACACTCAGAGATCTGCGGTCTACAAGATTAAACCTTAAATGGAGCCTGGGCATATAAAGACAGTACGTAGAAACCTCTTACTACCTGTGGGGGGATTAGTAGGCGCTCTTACGAAATGGACCATGACATGGGACTGAGTGGCACTTAAGCAGGGGGTAGGAATGCCAAATCCCAGTGGAGAGAGGGGGTAGGTGCTTCTACCTGATCGTGTGGACCCTACCTAAAGAGTCCTAGACACCATTTGACCTTCCCTTCTCCAGTGTTTAAAGACAGAGCTAATTCGACTCTGCTGAGAGACATCATTTCTGTTCAGTGATTACCAGGGCTGAATCACAGATAAGAAGGTCTATGTCTTAGACCTAGTGGAGGTACAATGGTGAAATGAAAGACAATGCAGAGGCTGTACTGGCAATGAGCTTCCCTGTTACCCAGAGAAATCACTAAAAGCTGAAATAACTGAAGACCTGGGTTAAGCAGTGGAACCTCAGAACATGGCATCACAGAAGTGGCAATGAGCGTCCAACAGCAGCAGCACACGACCAGCGGTAGCAGGGGAAAGCAACAGAGGCAGAAGTAGTGGCAAAGTGCCAGTTGCAGAGGAGCACAGTGACCACAGAGACATTGCTCGATGCTCCCCACATCCTCCACGTGTGGGAGGTGAACCCTGTGAACACACCTCTGAACTCTGGGTCTTTGATAACCAAGGACAGCTACCTGTAAGTGGGTTGCAGTGGAGGAAGAGAGGAGTGATATGTTCAAGAGACATTTGTTGGTCTGACTTTCCCACCACAAGGTGGGAAGCTGGGGCAAAGGACACTGCCCAAAGCACTGTTGGGTTAGGGTTGCCCATAGTCACATGCTGTTGAATGTGGTTGTGGTGTTTTCCCAAACTAATGCTTGGTTTCCTTACCCTTTAAATAAAAGTTCTTTTGTGATAGGGAAGTATTGCCTCTTAGAGGTGCCATGGGGTGGTGGTAAGTTTTCCCAGACTACTGGGTGGACGCTTGAGCCAGTTCTGTTCTGTATTGTTAAAAGGGACCCCTGGATATTGAACCTGGACCTTATTGCTGCCAGCTACCCCTGGCAGAAGGGTTACACTGATGGTCATTAAAAGAGAAAGAACAATAATGGTCTGTCTCTGAGTAGATTGTCAGTATAACTGCACACTCTCCCACCTTCACCCCTACTTCTTCACGGTCTCAGTTATGGATTCTGATTAAGTGGACAGGAGCTTTGATGGAGTCAGTGTTGTGGCTCTCTACATAACCTTACAACCAATATTCAGGGCCATAAAGAAGCATGTGCCCAGCAGTCTTGCCAACGTTTGTGATCTTGTCAAGAGCTTCATTATATTTGTTTTTTTTCCTCAAAGCTCCAGCTCCTAGACTCATAGGATTATGTGAGTACAGTAACTCCTCACTTACAGTTGTCCTGGTTAACGTAGTTTTGTTGTTACATTGCTGATCAATTAGAGAACATGCTCGTTTAAAGTTGCGCAATGCTCCCTTATAATGTTGTTTGGCAGCCGCCTGCTTTGTCCTCTTCTTCCAGGAAGACCAGCCCGTTGGAGCGAACTAGTGGGGGCTTGGAACCAGGGTGGACTAAAAGCATCCCCCCATCAGCTCCCCGCTCTCCTAAGTTCCCTGTGCAGCAGCCGCCCAGCAGGCTATCAATTGCCGGCAGTTCAGCTGTCCCTCTGCCCCCTTCCATGTGCTGCTCTTGCCCTCTGCCTTGGAGCTGCTCCCGGAAGCCTCCTGCTTGCTGTGCAGGGGGCGAGAAGAGGGAGGCTAATGTCAAGGTGTCTCCCTGTCCCCCCGCTTACCCCATCTCTATAGAGTGGGGAGGAGGGTACACAACAGGGCTCAGGATGGAGGGAGCTTGCTGGCAGCAGCTGCTGTCTCAACTTGCTGATCTTCTTAAAAAGGCAATGTACTTAGAGTGGGATCAGCGTACTAAAAGGGGCAATGCACATATCTCTCTCTCTCCCACACATGGTGTCTGTGTCTGCCTCTGTCTGCCATGCTGTCTCCCCTTCCTCCATTTGTGCTGCCTTGTAGAGTGTGAGGCTACATTAATAACAATGTGTTTACCCTTAAGGGCTCAGCTGATTGCTAGTTCATCATTTAGCAGTAAGGCATTCCCTGGGAAATATCCCACCTTCTGACTTCACCACCTCAACCAAGCTTCACAATCATCATTGCTGTGTATAATACTAAATTGTTGTGTGTGTGTGTATATATATATACAGTCTTTTGTCTGGTGAAAAAAAATTCCCTGGAACCTAACCCCCCCCTCCCCCATTTACATTAAATCATATGGGGAAATTGGATTCGCTTAACATCGTTTCACTTAAAATCACATTTTTCAAGAACATAACTACAACGTTAAGCAAGGAGTTTCTGTAGGTCAACTTTAATTTTCTGTAAAATGTAAGACTTCATAGTTGTAGAGAAAATCTTACAGATATGACCCTTAAAGACTCAAAAACCTAAGGCAAATAAACAGAACCTGATATTTTATTATTTAAAAAAAAATCTGATTTTGGGGACCTAACTCATGATTTTTGAACATTTGGAGTTGGAAAAACTGACATAGCTGCAGTGACCAGTGCTTTCTGGAAGAGTCTGACCTCTAAATCTAGCCCTGCTAGTGTTCTCACAAGCATAGAGTAACCTTGTCATCCATTATTCTGTGGGGTTTTTTGTGGGTAACCTTAACTTTGAATTTCAAGGATTTCAAGTTCCTTTTGTTTTTTTAAATAAAAAACTTTATTATTTTTTTCTCTGAAGTTATTAATATTTACAATCTTAACTTCAGCTTATTGGGGTTTTTGGCTGGGAGTTTCATTTATTATTAATTGTATAGTGCTATACTTGTCTGGTGCTTTACGGGTATGTCAGAAAGCTGGTCTCTGACCAGAGCGACTTACAGTGTGCATAGAAATGAGACACACAAAGGAAAGAGGAGGGAAATAATAGGAGACCCTCCTCTCTTTTAATATTATTATTTGTATTACAGTAGTTCCTAGAGACCCAGCCATCATTAGGATCCCATTGTACTAGTCACTGCAGAAATACGTAGTGAGAGACAGCACCTGTCTTGCAGAGCTTACAATCTGAGTAGACAAGACAGACAAAGGGTGGGAGGAAAAACAGAGGGGAAGTGACTTCTCCGGGTCACACAAGAAATTGGTGGCAGTCCTGGAAATAGACCTCAGGTCTTCCGACTCCTGGTCCAATTCCTGCTCCACTAGAACACACAACCCCCATTATTCTTTGCCTGAGAATTGTATTTCCTCGCATCAGATTGTGTGTGCTCTATCACTGTATTGGCTATAGGCCTAAACTTGCATTCACGTGCAGAAAAAAACTCCCCCCAGGACTCTGTAACCAAGGATACACTCACCCTTTTCTCAGACTTTATCCATGCTCCAGCCTCTGAGTTAGCATCTTGTCAGCACTTTTTGAGATGCCCCCCATTGTGCACTTTTCTTTATGACCAAAGGCTTCAGCCATCCTTATGTTCAGAAGTCAGTTCCTTCATTACAATTAGAATGCCCAGCAGTGATTAACCCCAAGTTTTCAGTGTGTTTTCCTTTTTAGCATCATTTTCAGTTTGTTAATTAAAAAATTATTAGATAGAAAGGAAAAAAAATACAGTGAATAAAATTTAAATTGCTGTATAAGCAAGTGCCAGATTAATATTGCTGCCTGTGCTAGAAATGTGTTTACAAAGTATTACACTGTTGTAATTTCAAAATACAACATAGTGTAAAGTCATTGGTTCCCACCTCCCAACCCCCCAGTGATAGATCCCTAACATAAAGGTTATGTCCTACTCCCCTGGCTGCGTGAGTGAGTCTGTGGCTTGTTGTTTGTGTCAAACTCCTCCATCCCCCCCAAGAAGAATATTTGTAACAACATCAGGCCAATGTAGTTTGACAGGGTAACTCATTTTTCTACAGACACCACTTACAAATTTAGTGGGTTTGAGCCCCAACCTCTTAAGAATGTCTTTTTCTTGTCCTACTTAGATCTCCATTAGTTTTCATTACCTTTCATTGAAACATGTATATATTATTATAACCAATGTGAGGCCCAGTCAGTGGTTTGTCTGGGCAGGATCATTAGCCGAACCTCTCCTGGTGAGCTGTTTGCTCAAAAACACAAGTACAATTTATTCATACAGCAAGTGCATGAAAGTTTAGCTATCTGACACAAAAATATAACTCCAATGTCTAGATTCAGCAGCCTGTCAAAGAGTCAGTGGAAGTTCTGATTGGTCAAGCAATATGGCAGAGGTGGCCCAAGTGTGGCTCGCAAGCCACATGTAGCTCTTTTACTGTTAAAGTGAGGCTACAGAGCCGCCCCTCCCCATTCTCCACCTACCACAGTTTGGGGAGGCACTCAGGACTTCTGCCTTGCAGCAGAGAGGGAGGGTGTCTTGGGGCTTCTGCCCAGTGGGGAGGAGAGTCTCGGGACTTCAGGCCTGCAGGGCTCACCTACGGTGGCTTGGGGCTTCAGCAGGATAGGGGCTGAAGTGCCAAGCCCCAGCAGGAGCCTCCCGCGGGACTGAAGACCCAAGCCCTGGCAGGCGCGACCCAGCTCTCGAACTTCTGAAGCTTGTCGTATGCAGCTCGGAGGGTCAGTAAATTTGGCCCCCCCCTGCAATATGGGATTACACCCTATAAGATCTTCTATTATAACAAATTATTATGTCTTCTATCAGTCTGCATTTACCACGGTGCTTTTGTTTAAATCCCTTGATTCTTTATGTACATATTTTTCCTGAAAAGAAAAATAAATTTGTTTTGAAATAATTAAAATCTCTACAAACCACAACTAAAAAGGCATGGGATCCAACATCAGTTCTTTGATCCACATAGTTCAGTATATGATGCACATGCAGACCACTCCTGGCAATAAAAAGTGACTATAAATGCAAAATAATAAAAGGTAATACTCAACATCTATGCGTGAAATTCTAGAGCACTGTGGGTAGGAAGATGCGGGTTAACATTTAGCATTTCATTCTTTCTTTATGAATACTTCAAAGAGCAGCTTCCTTTTATGCATCTGTACTAGGGCCGTCAAGTGATTAAAAAAATTAATTGCAAATAATTGTGATTAAAAAAATCAATCGCGATTAATTGTGTGATTAATGGCACTGTTAAAGAATAATAGAATACCATTTATTTAATTTTTTGGATGTTTTCTACCTTTTCAAATATATTGATTTCAGTTACCAAACAGAATACAAAGTGTACAGTGCTCACTTTATATTATTATTTTTTATTACAAATATTTGCACAGTAAAAAACAAAATGGTATTTTTCAATTCACCTAATACAAATAATGTACTGCAATCTCTTTATCATGAAAGTTGAACTTACAAATGTAAAATTATGTACAAAAAAATAACTGCACTCAAAAATAAAACAATAAAATTTTAGAGCCTCCATGTCCACTCAGTCCTACTTCTTGTTCAGCCAATCGCTCAGACAAACAAGTTTGTTTACATTTGTAGGAGATAATGCTGCCCGCTTCTTGTTTACAATATTACCTGAAAATGACAGCAGGTGTTTGCATGGCACAGTTGTAGCAGGCATCATAAGATATTTACATGCCAAATGCTTTAAAGATTCTTGTGTCCCTTCATGCTTCAGCCACCCTTCCAGAGGACATGCGTCCATGCTGATGATGGGTTCTGCTCAATAACGATCCAGAGCACTGCGGAGCGATGCATATTCATTTTCATCATCTGAGTCAGATGCCACAAGCAAAAAGTTTATTTTCTTTTTTGGTGGTTTGGGTTCTGTAGTTTTCACATCAGAGTGTTGCTCTTTTAAGACTTCTGAAAGCATGCTCCACATCTAGTCCCTCTCAGATTTTGGAAGGCACTTCAGATTCTTAAATCTTGGGTCGAGTGCTGTAGCGATCTTTAGAAATCTCACATTGGTACCCTCTTTGCGTTTTGTCAGATCTGCTGTGAAAATGTTCTTAAAGTGAACATGTTCTGGGTCATCATCCGAGACTGCTATAATATGAAATATATGGCAGAATGCAGGTAAAACAGAGCAGGAGACATATAATTCTCCCCCAAGGAGTGCAGTCATAAATTTAATTAACACTTTTTTTAAATGAGCATTAGCATGGAAACATGTTCTCTGGAATGGTGGACAAAGCATGAAGGGGCATACAAATTTTTAGATTATCTGGCATGTTAATTCCTTGCAATGCTGGCTACAAAAGTGCCATGTAAATAACTATTCTCACTTTCAGGTGACATTGTAAATAAGAAGCAGGCAGCATTATTTCCTGACAATGCAAACAGACTTGTTTGTCTTAGCAATTGGCTGAACAAGAAGTAGGACTGAGTGGACTTGTAGGCTGTAAAGTTTTACATTGTTTTGGTTTTTTTGAGTGCAGTTATGTAACCAAAAAAATCTACATCTGTAAGTTTCATTTTTATGAAAAAGATATTGCATTATGATACTTCTATGAAGTGAACTGAAAAACACTTTATCATTTTTACAGAGCAAATATTTGTAATAAAAATAATATAAAGTGAGCACTGTATACTTTGTATTCTGTGTTGTAATTGAAATCAATGTATTTGAAAATGTAGAAAAGCGTCCAAAATATTTAATAAATTGCAATTGGTATTCTATTGTTTATCAGTGTGATTAATCGCAATTAATTTTTTTAATCATGATTAATATTTTTGAGTTAATTGCGTGAGTTAACTGCAATGGACAGCCCTAATCTGTACCTTTATACAAAGCTGCACCAGTATACTTGCACATCTGTGTCACTGCAGTCTCTTGTATACTACAATCAAAAGCCTCCCATGAGTTCAGAGGCCTTTGGACCAAGCTCTTTCACTTAAAATTTGCACAATGATCCTGTAATTGACTTGTATTTCCATAACGGTGCTCAGCTGATGATGCTCAGGCAGCCTTAAAACTTGGGTTCCTTCCTTTGTTGGTTTGTGTCTCAACATTAACCTTTACTGACATAATTATTTTAACACTAAGATGGGAAAGAGAGTCAGAGATTTTAACATTGGGTGTGATGAGAGAAGCAATGTAATAGCAGCATTAGAACAGAATGCTACAGCAAGAGGACCCAACGTAACCAATGCAATGGTCTACGTTTGATAGTCTACATTGTGGGAATTAGTTTCTCGTCATGTCTACATATATAAAGACTTTTCTTGGATTTTATTTTCAGATGAAGTCCTTTGTGTCAATGACCTAAAAAACTTCACAGCTGGGTGGCATAGTGAACAAGAACACACTCTGCAGGAGTCATGGAACTCCCTTCTAAAGTTCAATTATTCTCACCGTGGACGAATCTCCAACATGGATTTTCAAGGGGATATCTTTGATGAGTTTCTCCATCAGCAGAAAATCAGCCGCCACGGAGAACATCAGCTTGTGAGGAAAGAAGGAATACAAGTGCTACCAAAAAGACAAGAAGAAAATTACATGGAGACAGATGATGGAAATGATTTTAAAATCCCTGTTTTGCCATATGGACAGCACTTAATAATAGATATTAAATCCACATGGGGAGACAGACACTATGTTGGTCTTAATGGAATTGAAATTTTTAGTTCCAAAGGAGAACCTGTTCAGATTTCAAAGATAAAAGCTGAGCCACCTGATATAAATATTTTACCAGCCTATGGCAAAGATCCAAGAGTAATAACCAATCTAACTGATGGGGTAAATCGGACACAGGATGACATGCACCTTTGGCTAGCACCCTTTACTCCTGGGAAGCCTCACTGTATCTATATTGACTTTGTGAATCCCTGTCAAGTAGCTATGATTAGGATTTGGAATTATAATAAATCCCGAATACATTCCTTCCGAGGTGTGAAGGATATTACAATGCTATTAGATGAGCAATGCATCTTTAAAGGAGAAATTGCAAAGGCTTCAGGAACATTGTCTGGAGGTATAGTATGATCCCTCATTTTCTTTGTGAAAACGACACCTAGCTACACTGCTGTTTTTAGCATACTATCTAGAGTTAGCATGGGTAACTCTGCATGAGCTGGGAATCAAAGTTTCCAACTCAAATGTAGAGGTATCCTCTGTAAAGAGATTTTTTTATATTTATAGCTCCTAGAGTCCCCAGCCAGAACAGGGAACAGACATAAAAAACAAAAGATTGTCTCTGCCCCAGACAGCTTACAGTCTTGGGCTCTATTTTTATTATCCTTGTTTTTATGAGTATGAGATCTTTTTTTACAGATTTATATTTTAGGTGTGTTTAAAAATCATCTGGAATCTCTGGACTCACTTACACTACAATAAACAATTGTGTTTTAACATGTTAACTACAATAGAACCTCAAAGATACAAACACCAGAGTTACAGACTTACTGGTCAACCGGAGACCATGTGGAACCAGAATTAATCAATCAGGCAACAACGGAGACAAAAAAACACAAGTACTGTACTGCCTTGGGGATTTAGCCCTGGAGCTCAGGGCTTCAGCCATGGGGGGTTAGGACTGCAGCCACAAGCGAGGGATCAGGGCTCCAGGTGGGGAAGGGCTCGGGGCTTTAGCCTCATGGCTGCATCAGAGCTCAGGACTTTAGCTACAAGAAGGGGACCGGTTTCAGCTCCAGCACTCCACCGGTAGCTAAACCCCCGAGTCCCAATGGGCCCTCTTGGCTGAAACGGGTAGGAGAGTAGTGGGGAGCCCCAAGCCCCGATGCCTGTGACAGGGCTGAAACCAGGATCAGAACTGTTGGGTTCTGCCCCAAACCCCAGCACTCCCCCCTCTCATGTCTAAAGTCCTGAGCCCCGTTGCTCCCATAGGGCAGAAGCCCTGAGGCCCCTGGCCGGAGCCCTGGCACCCCAAAGGTCAGAAGCCCTGACCGCCCCGACCCTGCAGCTGCAGCCCCAACGCCTTGTGGCTGAAGTCCATAATGTCTTGTTCAGAGTTATGGAACATTTCAGAGTTACGAACAGCCTCCATTCCCGAGGTGTCCGTAACTCTGAGGTTCTACTGTAACATGACTCTAAACTGTAGCATAGACGAGGAATAAATTGTCCCTTGTCTATGTTACAATTTACAATCATATTAGTTAAACATATTACTCAACACATGTTAAAACATAGTTCCATATTGTAGTGTACTGAAGCCCTTGGTTTGCAGTGCTTTCACATTGTGTTTTTAATTCCTAATGTCTTCTTGTGCTTTTCAGCTCCAGAGCACTTTGGGGATACTATATTGTTCACGACTGATGATGATATTCTAGAGGCCATATTCTGCTATGATGAGACTTATGATGGAGAAATTGAAAATGTGTGCTCGTTGAGATATGAGGAAGAGCTAAAGAGACCAAGAACTGCTGATGGGGAGGGAGATGAGAGACCCTTTACACAAGCAGGCTTAAGAACAGATGATAAGCAGGTAGGACACATATTAATGAGGATTTCTAAGGAAACTATCTTCTATTTCCATTGAATAGTTCCAGTGGCAATAATTGATATCAGGGACTGAAGCTGAGACTGATATGGCTGTCAGTTTGTTCTGAGGATTTTATCACCAATCATATTACTGGGAGAAATTTGTTTTCAAAATGAATATTGTATTCCAATTTTTGTCTTTTCTGATTTATTCATGAGCATTTAATGAAGGCTATAGTGACATTATACACAAACTTCCTCTTTAATTATGTGGATAGAGATAAGACAGTATTTCTTTTGGTTTAGACCCAGCTGCATGTGTATACTGCTTTGAAGTTTATCTGTGTTTTTAATCCACAACTTGTACTTTTCTGAGTGTCAGGGCTGCAGGTCTCAAACGCCAGTCCACAGGGCTCTTAGGCACCAGTATGTTCCAACTCGCCACCCAGTGACCTGTTTTAAAGTGATCAGAACTCAAAGTTCACCTCTGACAGAGGATTCAAGTCCTGGGCTCTGATGAGTGGAACTCCAGGAATCCTGTTTGGTTCACTGCTTCTATTTGAACCAAGCAGAGGAACAGGAATTCATCTCTGCAACTGGGTTTCCCTGCTTAGGATGGCGTCCCCTGCATTACCTCCTCCTACTGCCTAATCTAGTCTCTACTTGACCCTGCTGACATCTGACTCTCTTTTTGCCCTCTGGCCTATCTCTGACTCTGATCACCTGGTATCCAGACCTGGCTTCCAACTCCTGTTCTGACTGATAGGCCTGGACCATTCACATCCCACTTGTGACACTGGACTTAAGTCAGCTATAAAAGTAAACCCTGAACTAAAACTTATTCAAAAGTTCTTTGTGAAAATTTTCTCTACAGATCCAAATTGTGGCAGCTAGGCAACTTACCTTATGAGCCAAGGAACTAAGCAGAGCAGTATAATCTGTCAGGGAGCACTTGCTCATCTGTCATGGTATAAAAGACTCTCTTGTCACTTTCATCCCCTTAAAGTTCAGTAAGTCGTGGAACACTGGGGAAACTCCAAAGGACTGGAAGAAAATTAATGTTGTGCCAATATTAAAAAGGGTAAACAGGTGACCCAAGTAATTGTGGGCCTGTCAGCTTGACACTTAGAAAAAACAATGGAATGGCTGATACAGGACTAGATTAATAAAGAATTAGAGGAGGATAATATAGTTAATGCTAATCCTCATGTGTTAATAGAAAATAGATCTTGTCAAACTAATTTCATATCTTTTTTATGAGATTACAAGTTTGGTTGATAAAGGTAATAGTGTAGATGTAATATACTTATGTACAGTATTGGCTTTGGTACCACACAACATTTTGATTGGAAAACTATAAAAACATAAAATCAACACAGTAAATAGACTGAAAACTGGCTAACAGATGGGTCTCAGAATGCAGTAGGGGAATCATCATCTAGCACGTGTTTCTAGTTGGTCCTCTGGGGATTGGTTCTTGGCCCTATGGTATTTAATATTTTTATCAATGATCTGGAAGAAAACATAAAATCATTACTGATAAAGTTTGTAGATGACACAAAGTTTGGATGGGTGGTAAGTAATGAAGAAAACAGTTCACTGATACAGACTGATTTGAATCGCTTGGTAATCTGGACGTAAACAAACAAAGTGCATGTTAATACAGCCAAATATGTAAGATCATACATGTAGGAACAAAGAATGCAGACCATACTTATATGATGCGGGAAGCAGTGATTCTGAAAAAGACTAGGAGGTCATAGTAGATAAATAGCTGAACATGAGCTCTTGATGCGATACTGGGGCCAAAACAGCTAATGTGATCCTTCAATGGATAAACAAGGAAATATTATGTAGGAGAAGAGAAGTTGTATTACCTCTGTATTTGACACTGGTGTGACTGCTAGTGGAATATTGTGTCCAGTCTGGTGTCCACAATCCAAGAAGGATGTTAATAGCTTGGAGAGAGTTCAGAGAAGAGCCACATGAATGATTAAAGTATCATAGAAATGTAGGACTGGAAGAGACCTCAAGAAGTCATCAAGTCCAGCCCCCTGTACTGAGGTAGGACAAAGTAAACCTAGACTGTCCTTGACAGATGTTTGTTCAACCTGTGCTTAAAAACCTCCAATGATGGGGATTCCACAACCTCCCTTGGAAGCCTATTCCAGCATTTAACTACCCTTATAGTTAGAAAGTTTTTCCTAGATCTAACCTAAATCTCTCTTCTGCCAATTAAGCCCATGACTTCTTGTCCTAGTTTCAGTGGATGTGGAGAACAGTTGATCACTGTCCTCTTTATAACAGCCCGTGACATATTTGAGAACTGTTATCAGGTCCCCCCTCAGCCTTCTTTTCTCAAGACTAAACATGCCCAGTTTTCTAACCTTTCCTCATAAGTCTGGCTTTCTAAACCTTTTATAATTGTTGTGGCTATTCTCTGGACTTTCTGCAATTTATCATTCCTAAAGTGTGGTGCCCAGAGTTGCACACAGTACTCCAACTGAGGCCTCACCATCACCAAGGAGAATGGGACAATTACCTCCTGTGTCTTACATAAAACACTCTTGTTAATACATCCCAGATTAGCCTTTTTCACTGCTGCATAACATTGTTCACTAATGTTCAGTTTGTGATCCACTATAATCCCCTGAGCCTTTGCAGCAGTGCTACCACCTAGCCAGTTATTCCCCATTTTGAAGTTGTGCCTTTGATTTTTCCTTCCTAAGTGTAGTAATTTGCACTTGTCTTTATTGAATATCATCATGTTCATTTCAGACCAATTCTCTCATTTCTCAAGATCATTTTTAATTTTAATCCTGTCCTCCAAAGTCCTTGCAACCTCCCACCAGTCCAGTGTCATCCCCAAATTTTATAAGCACTACTCTCCACTCCAGTGTAATAGACTCATAGATTCCAGGGCCAGAAGGGACCACTGTGATCATCTGTTCTGACCTCTTGCATAATACTGGCCAAATAACTGCCCCACAATAATGCCTAGAGCAAATCTTTTAGAAAAACATTCAGTTCTGCTTTAAAAATTGTCATGGATGGAGAATCCACCATGACCCTTGATAAGTTGTTCCAATGGTTAATTACTCTCACTGTTAAAATTTTAAGCCTTATTTCCAGTCTGAATTTGTCTAGCTTCAACTTCCAGCCCCTGGAGTGTATTATACCTTTGTCTGCAAGACTGAAGAGCCCATTATTAAATATTTGTTCCCCAAGTAGGTATTTATAGACAGTAGTCAAGTCAACCCTTAACCTTCTCTTTGTTAAACTAAATAGATTGACCTCTTCGAGTCTATCACTATAAGGCAGGTCTTCTAATCCTTTAATAAATTCTCATGGCTCTTCTCTGAATCATCTCCAATTTATCGACATCCTTCTGGACTCATGGGCACCAGAACTGGACACATTGTTCTAGCAGTGATCACACCAATGTCAAATACAGAAGTAAAATAACCTTTCTACTCCTGCTCAAGATTCCCCTGTTTATGCATTCAAGTATTGCATTAGTCGTTTTGGCCACAGCATCCTACTGGGAGTTCATGTCCAGCTAATTATCCACTAAATCTTTTACACAGTCACTGCTTCCCAGGATAGAGTCCCCCATCCTGTAAGGATGGCCTACATTATTTGTTCCTAGGTATATACAGCTACATTTAGCCATATTAAAATGCATATTATTTGCTTGCACCTAGCTTACAGAGCAGTCTGGGTTACTTAGTATCAGTGACCTGTCGTCTTCATTATTTACTATTTTCCCAAATTTTGGGTCATCTGCAAACTTTATCAGTGATGATTTTATGTTTTCTTCCAGGTCATTGAGAAAAATACAACTTATTACATATAATGTTTCCATGTGCGTTTACCATGATATTATTTATCAGCAAATTATGAGTTTTTTAATAATACTTCACGAGACATACATTGTACACACATTATTACAATGGTCTGTAGGGTGTGAACACAGGGTTATATTCTGTCACAATATGGAAACAGTAAATCCACACAGCTAGTATGGAATAGAGTTTGTGTATTTGGATTAATGGACCCACATTCTGGCAGTTCATCAGAATGAGACCAAATTGCAGTTCACCAGAATGAGAATCTTTTGTTCGTTTATAATACACTAGTGTCATGTGAAATAATTGCACCATAAGTGATAACATTTCTTTGTAAATTATAGTTTATCCTTTCCTCTGTGTGTTCCATTCTATGCATCTGAAGAAGTGAGCAAATAATTTTGTTAGTCTCTAAGATGCCACAAGTACTCCTGTTCTTTTTGCAGATACAGACTAACACGGCTGCTACTCTGAAACCTTTCCTCTAAGTGTCTTTTTTTTTTTCTTCCATTCTTACAGATTGTCCTTCCGCCTGCCCCAGCCTGTTGTCATGTCTCATTATTTTATCTGTCAGATTAAGATTGTGAGCACTCTAGGTCCAGGGCTTGTCTTTTTTCTTGTGCACATAGTTCTTTGCACATCAATAATACTGTATCAGCAATACAGTATATACAACATATGACTATCCACTGCACTTCTTGGTTTTCTTTTTAGATTCAAGAGCAAGTGATGGTGTCAGACCATCTTTCTGAGCTTACACCCAAGGTACCCGGGGTGTACACTGGAAAATGTAAGTACAGTGTTTTGCCATTTTTTCTTGTAATGTACAAACTAACATATTACATACCACATTCTTACACTCATAACATCTGCAAACATTATCACGTGAGATTTTTCTCCAACACAGTTGTGTACAGACTCCTGATGAATGTTGGAATAAAGTAAAGAAGAGTAATTAAGTGTGCGTAGACTGAAGCTTTGTTTATTATGGAATTTAGCACACCATAACATTTGGAATTTAACCCAATTTTCTGTAATACTTAGCAAAATGGCACAAGGTAATTGACCAGTCCCTGAATGAAGGCTGATTTGAATTATCTCTGCCCCTGTCAGTTTCTGTGTAAACTGGTGGGATGTCTCTGGCCAGGTCTACACTAGGAGTGCTTTAGTGGTATAGGAATACCAGGCTAGTGTACCAGCAGAGCACTCCCCTCACCCGCCCCAAGAATGAAATAAGCTATGCTGCTGAAAGTGCTGTTTTGCCAGCTAACTGCATCTGCACTGGGCTTTCAGCTGTGTTATTCAGGGCTCACACCTCATCACACCCTTGACTGACACAGCTATGCTGGCAGAACTCTGTAATATAGACCCAGTCTTAGTAGAAATAGAACAGCAGTAATCGGTAGGAGCAAATCTTTAGTGGCAAAGTGTTATAATAGGCAACACAAATAACAAAATACCTCCACAGCTAAGATTGAATCAGTAGTACCTTGATAAAGTTCCCTGCCTTCGCACAGGCATTCTCCCTCCTCTACCACCCCGGCAGCCCATCTGTAACTCTCCCTATGAGTGCTTGTACAAAGGGAGAAGAAAATGAAACTGGAGTTAACATCTCCAGGGACTGCCCTTGCCCCATCACAGTCCGCTTGAGGAAACAAGACTCTTGAGCTGGCCAGTTGAAACTACTATTGATTAGCATCTGTGTAAGCTCTGCAGAGATCGCCACACTTAGGGTATGACTAATGTGCATAGCATGAGCTCAGCGTTGTGTAATTATTAATAGCAGGTTATATGTAGGACTGCACAGTTGGGCTGCCCTGCTGTTTGTTATACAGAGTATCATGAGTATTAGTGTTTCTTCAGACTTGGTGAAAGGCAGCTACTTGTGGGATTTATTGTTATTTATGAAATGAGAAATATTTTTACAGTTACTATGGTGGATTTATCCCACCTGATTCACTGGAATTTTACCTGCTGTATCTAGATATTATTGATACTTGTTTAGTAAACCTATGAGCCTGTGGAATGTGAAAAACCTGTCTGTATGTATACAATACTGCTGCACGCTACTTCGGCAGTCCTGCAGCAGCTATCTCACACTGCTTTGTGGTCAACGGTTACCGACCTGTCTGGGTACCTCTGTGCCCTCCCCTCCTCTGGTGTCAAGTAGCCAGGATGCCCCCTCTCCCATTTTAAAACTGACACAGGGACAGATTTTGCTAGTTTTCTATTGGATTATATTCTCTCAGCATTGCTGAAATATTACTCCAGAAACTCCACAACATGCCTCGCACAACCTGTTAGAGCTGTGCCGAGACACTGGATCTCATCACCATCTAAGGAGAAGCCTCAGTGCAGGAAGCTCTTGTGGCCAGTCACTGCAATAAAGACCTTTTTATGGACATTGCTAACAGAAGACCACAATGGGCCACAAGCAGAATGCTGACCAGTGCAGGATAAAAAGCAAACAGCTCAGGAGAACCTATATTCAAACCAGGATGACAGAAAATGGTCCAAGAGTAAATAGGTGTCCTGTCTACTTTTTGAGGATCTGTACAGGATTTTGTGCTATTACACAACCTCCCAAACCAGGGAGGCTCTTCGGAGGAGGATCTTGAGGAGGCCATTGACAAGCTTAGGTTCTCTAGGTCCCCTGAGAGTTAGGTTCTCTTTGGGACTACAGCCTAGAAGATGCCAGCCTAGAAGAAGGCAACTCTGATTGCTGCTGAATAATGACTAAGCCCAATTCCCAGCCAGCAAACCTGGCCAGGACTGAAGAGGGAGATCCTGTGGAGAGAACCTCACCATGTAAGTGTCTAGCTTTACAATTTATTATTATTGTTGTTATTGTGCTTACTGCTGTACTAGCTTCCATTGCAGGTGCCCCATGGTTGCAGCCTTGTAGGTGAATGTGAGCTAGGAGCCTTGTTGAGTCTTCAGCCCCCGCCTGCATCCATCCCTTCTTCAACCCATGCTGTTCACTACCTTCCTCCCCTATATACATTTTCAAAATGGTGGCTGTTCCAACTGGGAAGTTGGTCTCTGTCACAGCTCCAGTGTTACTGCACCTGTATTCCCCCTCCAAGGTTCATTGAGGGCACCTACTTAAAGGTTTCTGGCCCCCAGCCATCACCTCTCTTTGGCAGAGAGCCACATCTCACTCTTTCCAGATCAGGTCTTTTTCAGGCTGCACAGTTCCCTGTCTACACTGTGATACCCCCAGCAACCCAGACTGTCTAAACAGGCCAGCATCTGTGCTTTGCTTTCTCTCCAAAGGCTATGAACAGTGTAATTACCCTCAGTTACCAAATACCACGCAGCTCTTTCTAAGCAAGCACATTTATTCTTAAAGTGAAAGCATTAAAGAGAAAACATAGTAAAACAATAAAAGCGCACACATCCCATGCTTAAAAGCTTACTGGGGGTCACCCCAGCTCCAGCATCAGGCTCTAGTAGCTGTAAGTCCTTGAAAACCCACAACTAGATTTTCCCAGTAGTTACAAGTTCATAACTGTCTCAGATTCAGAACCAGAACAACAAGCGGGGGAGTTCATCTGTTTTTTAATACAGCTCAGACCTTTGGTCACCGCTCTCTGGCAACAGGTAATCAGTAGACAAAGACCTCTCCTCAGGGTGTAGCTTCAAAAGTCAAGGTTTTTTGCATAACTAGAGGTGGTGAATTTGCCTTAACCTCCCTCCAGCTATTCCCCAGGAAATCCACTTAACGCATATTGCCCCAAAAGTCCATTTTTGTCTGGCAAATTTTCAGTATAGTTCTTTGAACCCACAGGCCTCTCATCCCATCTCCTCTCTAAAGAGGTGACATACAATTCCAGCCCACAATAATACTTAATCTTTGCATTTAACAGAATGGACCCCAAAGATACTTAAACTTAATTCAATAAGGTTTTTTTAAGGATATTGTAAGAGATTGACATGTCTGTCACAACCTCTGTTTCATACTAAAGTCCTGACTATCAACCATTTTTAGTCCCACACCACAGAGGATGCAATTGCTTGATATTCATCTAGATATCGTGGGGGATATCTGCACGGTCATTGCCCCCAGAATAGCTCGCAACTCTCTTCCATTTCTGCAGCATTTCCTGGGGAACCATCTTGGGCAGATGTGACCAACTGTGGCTCTGGAGCCACATGCGGCTCTTCAGAAGTTAATATGCAGTTCCTTGTATAGGCACCAATTCCAGGGCTGGAGCTACGGGCGCCAACTTTCCAATGTGCCAGGGGGTGCTCACTGCTCAACCCCTGGCTCTGCCATAGGCCCTGCCCCTCCCCTGAGCCTGCAGTGCCCTCACTCCTCCTCCCCACCCCCAAACTGCCTGTGCACCACGAAACAGCTGATCGGGAGGTGCTGAGAGGCTGCCAGTGGGTGGGATGCACTGGGAGCAGCTGATGGGATGCTGCTGACGTATTACTGTGGCTCTTTGGCAAAGTGCATTTTTTAAATTCTGGCTCCTTCTCAGGCTCAGGTTAGCCACTCCTTGTGGAATAACTTCACAGCATATCTCACTGGTCTGCTCTTTGCCTTTTTGAGTAAGGTCATTCTCTGCCTCCTAGTCACCTGCCTCAGTGCAATGTCACAGAGAGTCAGGATAGCCTAAAGGGGATGTAGAGGGAATTACTGTTCAGCTCACCGCTGGGTTCCCCCGGTAGGCCTCCAACACCATATAAACTCCTGTAAAGCACACCAAACCTGCAAAGCCAGAACAGGAACTTAATTCCCAGCTCCCAGCCTCCAAGGCACAACAGCAAAGCCAAATAGTATATACTGAACAGACAAAAATCCCAGTGTAGCCAACCCTCCTCATGGACAAACCACTCCCCATATCTGAGGTTCCCCAACTTGGAGTAGACTGTCAATGAGGTAAAATCAGAAATACATATAAAAATGCTATTGTAGTCTGTATGGAATAGGAACAATAACTGCTTTTGTTTTTTTCTTACTTCCACAGCCATGGCACCTGCAGTGGCCAGATCCTCAAGGATGGGATCTTTATCTACAGCTGAGCTGCTTGCTAACCTGCAGGGGAGAAAATGGAAGACTCAGGACGAAACTGTTATGGACCTCATCAAAATCCTAAAGTAAAACCAGAATAGTGGAGAGATGGAGGCATTATTTGAGAATGAAGAGGGAAAAAGAGAGGGAACTCTACAGAGAGATCATGGGATCCAGAGAGAGTGTGGTCCAGGACAGCATGACAGTTTCCAGAGAGAGCAGTGCTGTGGCCAAAGACAGTATTGACAAAGAATGGGAGATGCAGAGCCAGCTTCTAGAGGGAATGTAAAGCCTAAATGCTCTGCTGCAGCGCATGTTGATGTAGGGCAGCAGGTGCTGCAAGTGTCATACAGCAGGACTCAGCCATGTTCTGCAGCCCCTAGATAATAAGAGATACTGGGAATAGCAGCAGCTCCTCCCAGTTGTAGCCTCTCCCCCTGTGCAGTCCTTCCAATGGCCGTTCCCTTCCCAGAGGCAGATCTGGGCACTGAGAACATTTGCACATGGGAACAAGGCTCTTTTGAGCCTTCTAGCGCCCCTGGTAACTTTGAGCCTTGCCACTCAACACCAGAAGGCCCTCAAACAAGAAGAAACAGAGGCCAGATGTATACATCCCTGTGACTTTGAGCCACCCTCCCCCTTGTTTTGTTTTACACTGCAGTTTTGCACTTTCTGTTTTTACGTCACTATTGTTTTAATTAAAGGTTTCTTTCTGGTTGTTAGTTAATAGATTGTTGTTTAATGTATTAATAATAAAAATTGTTGTTTCATTATTGCTTCTGCTTCAGTTAAAGCTTTATTTAGTTTGTTACATAGCTGACTGTGGTTACATAATAAAAGCCATTAAAATTCATACATAGTGAGTCATCAAATCATTTAACATAGAAAATCCTTAAACCTGAAATAATTCACAGCACATTTTCTGGCCCTGAGACTCAAAATAACAGCAGTAGGCATCTCTGATAATAGTGCCTCAACTGTTTCTGTAGGATGCCTTAGTGACTGCTCACACTGCTGAGTGAGTCTCTGCATCTCCATCTCCCACCCATCGTTAAGGTTTTCTCCCTTACTCTCCCAAATATTGTGCAAAATCCAACATGCTGCTATAATGGTTGCAACTTGTTTTCTGCTGCTTTCTACCTATTCCAGAAGCAGCAGCACCTCCTTTTCAAAAGCCCAGATGCTTAATCCACTGCAATTCTGGAACTAGCAGGGCGATAGTTGAACTGTTCCTTCTGTTGAAGCATCCTGTGAACAGCTTCATTAACCAGGGAAGCAGAGGATAAGCCAAGTCTCCCAGGATAACTGGAGCAACCTCCCCACAATTAGTGTCCATAGTGATCCGGGTGAGGGGTGGGGGCAAACTGTCCATTATTCATTAAGGTAAAAAAAGCTGAGTTCCAAAAGATCCTAGCATCATGGACCCTTCCAGGCCACCCTGCACTTATATCTGTTAACCTGCCATGGCAGTCAACCAGCTCTTGGAGTACCATGGAGAAATAAACCTTTCTGTTAATAAATTCCTTTCTATTTATAAATTCTTCATCCTAGTGTGTATGCGGAGGAAGAGAGCGTTGCGAAATAATAGGCACCTGAGTCCATCAATTGCCCCAGTACAGTTTAGGAACCCCAAATGTGCAAAGCTATTAATGACCCCCTGAGCATTACCAAGCTGTGTAACCCAGTGTACCTTTTCCGTGGCAACACATACCTGGGTGACAGTGGCCCCAGTAGTAAATCTCCCCCATGTCAAACTGGTTGGCTGAGGATCAACAGCATTTGGGGATGGCCAGCTTCCAGATGGCAATGGTGACCCATGTCTCCACAGGCATGGGCCACCATGTATGGTAAGCTGTCACTGCAGCTCTGGGATTAGTTCAGTACAGATCTCAAAAAAAGATTGCCTTCCCCTCCTGAAATTCTCTTGATTTTAAAACTGTCAGTGGTAGAGAATCCACTACAAAAGTTGGTAAATGGTTCCAATGGTTAGTTACTCTCACTGTTAAAAATGGATGCCTTGTTTCCATTCTAAATTGGTCCAGCTTCAACTTCAACAGCCAGTAGCTCATGTTGGACCTTTCTCTGCTAGATTGAAGAGTCTATTGTTAAATATTTGTTCCATGTGTAGGTTCTTGGACTATAATCAAGTCACCTTCTCTTTGTTAAGCTAAATAGGTCGAGTTTGAGTCTATCACTATAAGGCATTTTTCCTAATTCTTTGATCATTCTCATGGCTCTTTTTGGAACCCTGTCCAGTTTATCAACATCCTTCTTGAACTGAGCATGCCAGAACTGGACACAGTATTCCAGCAGTGATAGCAACAGTGGCAAATACAGAGGTAAAATAACCTCTCTGTTCTTACTTGAGATTCTCCTCTTTATGCATCTCAGGATCTCATTAGTTCTTTTGGCCACAGCATCCCAATGGAAGCTCATGTTCAGCTGATTATCCACTGCCCACCTCAAATCTTTTTCAGATTTTTAATCAGCATGTTGTGTGTTACCAAGTCAAACGCCTTACAGAAGTCTAAGTATATTACATCAACACTATTACTTTTATCAACCAAATTTATAGTCTCATAAAAATATCAAGTTAGTTTAACAGAATCTCTTTTGCATAATTCCATGTGAGGTGGGGACAGTTGGTGGCAGGGGAAGGGAAGGGGCAGGGAAGCAGCTACTTGCTGGGACCAAGGAGGAGAGCCAGTGACAGCTAGGAACAGAGAAAGGAGGATCAGGAAGCTGCTGGAAGTGGGATGGAAGCAAGTGTAGCCAGATGCTCCAAAATTATGTGAGGGCATGAGTGCTTCACATCATCACCAGAGCTCCTGCAGCAAGGGTCAAAATCTTGGAACTCTGCATAAAATCATAAAAGGTGGCAGTAGTGGGGGTGACATAGAGTGTTCTGTCAGGAAGATGCTCTTAGCAGCAGTTTGAATGGACTAGATGAGGTGAGTTTGCAGGCACTGAGTTCACATTTGAATGCCTGCTCCCAAAGATTTTGAAACTCCTGCATCTTTGTGGATAACAAGCTACTCTGAATTCCTTAGATCCCCTGCTATCTCCAGTTACTGTTAGCAAACCTTAGTTAGCCCTTGAACTTGCATACTGTTATTTTGCACTTTTCTGGATGCACCTGGAAGAAAACAAAAGGAGATGCTTCCTTCTTGTTGCATGCTAATTATGGAGGTTTGGATTAATAAACGGATCTGCTAGTATGTGCTTTAGGATAATTACTTTGGTGCCTCCTGCTACTGACTGATGAATATGTGTGTGTTCATTCTTACTTCTAGGTCTGCAGCTAAATTTCACCTTATCCTGGGGAGACACACATTATCTTGGACTGACCGGACTTGAAATAGTAGGAAAGGATGGTCAAGCTTTATCAATTACTATGGATCAGATTTCAGCTTCACCGCAAGATTTAAATGACCTTGCAGAGTACATGGAAGATTCCAGAACATTAGACAAGTAAGTAGAAAAACAACTGAAAACTCTAAGCTTCTCCTGTAGTGTTTTGTCCTGTGTAGGTTGTTTCAGTGATAGTCTTCTCAATATTCTCATTAGTCTGAGATTTTAGAGGTAATGAATGAGAACTTATTATAAATACATATAATTTAAATTTATAAAATGATATAATTGTTTAATCCTTATATAATGATGATGATGATGATGATAATGATAATAATAATAATAATAATAATGTAAACTTGCAGCGGTGCCATCATTAGCTATGACCTGTGTCAGGTTTCTGTGTCAGATTCCAGATTCCTTTCCCAGGACATCCCTGCGGCCCGCTGCTTCCTGCAGCTCCCATTGGCCAGGAACAGCAAACCACAGCCACTGGGAGCTGTAGGGGGCCGTGTCTGCGGATGGTCAACATCAGCAAAATGTCTTGCGGCCCACAATCAGATTACCCTGATGTGCCGCATGCAGCCTGCAGGTTGCCCACCACCGGACTGTACAATACAATTTTGCAGACCTGATCTCAGCCCAAGTATTAATCATTTTTGGAAAGTTTGAGCAAATATAGGTTCTTGTGACCCTTTAAAAAAAAAAGCTGTGTGCTAAAATGTAGAGGTAAACACTCGAACTATGTCAAGCAAATAGTCTTCATTATGGAGAAACACCTTCCAGTTTTCTAGTGAAAATGGGTTATGGGCTGAGTTATGTCCCTATGGAAACTACGTGTCACACACGCTCAAGTAGTTTTCCTAGTAGCTCCACCTCATTTAATGTGCATTGGCTCATGCATTTGAAATATGTTATGTGCCTAGAAAGTAAAGTTTTCTGTAAAATTAATTGGATTCTTTGGGCAGGATCACATTTTCACCATATGTACAAACAGCACCTACCATAATGGGGCTCTCATCCCTGATTCACCATCTAGGTGTAACTCCATTACAAATAATAACAGCTTGTGTGCATAGTACATAAAACATTTATGGTGCAAGGAGCATGTTCAGTGAGACAAGAGAACCCTGGAGTTCTTGCCTCATAGAATAAAATATGTAGTGACTTATGCAACACCTTGTTTCCTTAAGTGAATATTTTGCACAGGACAGACCTACCATTTTTAATTTTTTAAAAATAACAAACCTAAGGAATTCTCTTTAAATAACTTGTGAAAGAAAATGTTACGGTTGCATAATTAAGCACTCAGAAGTCAGGCAGGGAGCAATCTTTTGGCAGCAAATGTAAAAAAAAATATTACATATAGTAACATCTCTATGAACAATTAATTTGACTTTAAAATATTTGTAATAAGTACTTAGTGTAATGTTATTTTACTTCAGACTTAAGTTATTTAGAAATAAATCTGTCACATCTTTTCCTTCACTGAGCACGATTCTACACATACACTGCAGAGGTTCTCAGAAATCATACTGTGCGATGATTTAATTAAAGCTTGTATCATGCTGCATAAACACATCGGCAGAGTTAAGACTACACGGGCAACATTAACTTTGTCATTTCCTAATTTTTGAGTGGTTCACTTTTGCAATCATAACATTTTAATCATTAAAAGTTATTGCGTTGAAACTTCATTCTTCTTTTTAGATTATATGTCTGCTCTAAACTGAGGTAATTACAATTGTTGTCCTTTCAATGTCTGAAAAAGGAAGACTGATATCATGTAGCTTAAGGACCTTGCCTGCTAACCAGGATGAAAATATATTCACCAAATACAAAACTGAGAACCACATTCATTTACTGCATCTCTTGATTTATTTTTTCTGATAATTCATTAAGTATCTTTTCCTGAGTTGTTTCAGAGTCTACTTGCACCGCAATCAGATGGCACAACTGCAGCACATGTAGGTATAGCCAGCTAGCCTTGATCTTGCTAGCTCACTAAAAATAGCATTGAAGCCATGGCAGCAATTACAGGCTAGCCACTCGAGTATATGCCCTGGGTACTGGTTGGCTTTTACTCAGGTGGCTAGCCCGTGCCACCACTCATGCTGCCACAGCTTCACTGCAATTTTTAGCAAGCTAAAACCTAGCATGGATAAGCCTATACTTATCTCAATCATGCCTCATGTTTGCTCAATCTCTTTCCTCTTTTCCTTCTTTCTCCTTTTACCCTCTTTCATCAGGTTAAATAGTGTTCTCTATCTTTTTCCAAATATATTCTCTCTCCCTCTGCCCCCCTTTTTCACATATATGAAATATAAATATATAAAAAATAAGTTAAAAATACTAAATTATGAATTCAAACAATGAAAAGTTAGGAAATGCCAGAATTAAGGTTATCTAACCCAACATTAATTTGTCTTCTTGTAAGTATGCATTTTGATACTGGGTAAAATTTTCAAAAGTACCTAAGTGACTTAGATGCTTTAGAAAATTTTACTCACTGTCTTTAATTACATGATGATATAGTGTAGAGTGCTTTTTAAACTTTCAGACAAAGGCATAATAAAATCTAATGTCTGGAGGCTGGAGCTACTCAAATTCAGACTAGAAATAAGGCACATGTTTTCCTGCAATCAGTTTTGTGTCCCTTCTGTGTACTGTTTTCTCTTGCTATTTTTCGTTGCTTAACAATTGCCAGTCCATCACTAAAGAATTTTTCTGTGTTTGTAGGTTAATAGATGGGACTAACATCACTCTTGAAGATAATCATATGTGGCTTATTCCTTTCACTTATGGGGAAGATCACATTATCACAATCCATTTTGATAAAGCTGAAAATATTGCAGGGCTTCGCTTTTGGAACTATAATAAATCTCCAGAGGATACCTATAGAGGGGTGAGTGAAAGAAAGTGGCACTGCCAGCAGAAGTGTTCAACCACCCATTAGAAAATTTGTGCTTTGATAAATGAATGTGGCTGCTTTAATGTAATAGCATAAATCCTTCTAAATTATCTGACTCTGAGTTTCATGGCAGGTTTAATGAGTTGCTGTCTTCCTTCACAAACAGCAAATACAAGAGAAAAAGCCAGAGATAGTTCTAAGAAATTCACAGGGCCTGATTCTTCTTTGAGACACATGGTGTCAGATTCATTGAAAATAACAAATGGGTAGGTGTAAATACTAGTTGGGGAGAGGACACAGCATGGACACCTTCCATATGGCATTAGCTCCTAAATTATTGAGGTTCTAAAGTGTGGGACACTCTTTGATAGAAAATCTAATTAGGAAAGACACTGATAGCAGTTTGTGGGGCACGAGTTTCCATGTGTTCTCTTACCTGGAGATAATTTTTGTTCTCCTTTTATTTATTTTATCACTGTATAAAATGTCAACAGGAATTTTTTTCTAAAAGATGCCTTGGTTGTTGTGGGACTTCATTACATATAAAACTTCAGCCCCAGGCATGTCAAACAGGTCTTACAACTCCCATCCACTCTATAGGAATGGATAGTGTGTATTATCTACTGCTTATGACAGTGAACATAAGCCCTATGGAGTCATTTTAGTTAATTCTAAGAACTGAGAACTGATAGAAGATTATTTGGATTTGCAGGGACGTCTAGTCTATTCCCTACATCAGTGTTTTCCAAACTTGGGACACCGCTTGTGTAGGGAAAGCCCCAGGCAGGCCAGGCCGATTTGTTTATCCGCAGGTCCGGCCGATAGCAGCTCCCAGTAGCCACAGTTCGCTGCTGCAGGCCAACGGGGGCTGTGGGAAGCAGCGGTCAGCACATCCCTCAGCCTGCGCTGCTTTCAGCAACTCCCATTGGCCTGCAGCAGCGAACTGCGGCCTATGGGAGCTGTGATTGGCCAGACCTGCGGATGCGGCAGGTAGACAAATCGGCCCGGCCCGCTAGGTGTTTTCCTTATACAAGCGGCATCCCAAGTTTGGGAAACACTGCCCTACATCTAATAGCAGAGAAGGAGGAATAGTGACATTGGGACCCACCATATGGACAATACACTACACCGCAACATCATCAACATCATCAACCTGTCAAGGGAACCTAGGCAGAGCCATCATATCTGGCCAGAGTATATTTAGTGAAGGAATATCAGGACTCATAGAAACCATCCTCAGAAAACTCACAACACAAAGGTCCAGCTTCCTCCGAGACACTACTGACTTCCTCCAGAAACTCCACAACATCAGCAGACTCCTCCAGCACACTATCCTTGCCATCATGGATGTCACCCTATACACCAACATCCCTCACCATGATGGCATCGCTGCCAGCCTCAAATACCAACAAGATAATGTACGGTTTCAGAGTAGAGGCCGTGTTAGTCTGTATCCGCAAAAAGAACAGGAGTACTTGTGGCACCTTAGAGACTAACAAATTTATTTCAGCATAAGCTTTCATGAGTTACAGCTCATTTTTTCAGATGCATAGAATGGAACACACAGACAGGAGGTATTTATACATACAGGGAACATGAAAAGGTGGAAGTATGCATACCAACAGGAAGAGTCTAATCAATTGAGATGAGCTATCAGCAGCAGGAGAAGAAAAACTTTTGAAGTGATAATTGAAATGACCCATAGAAGGTGTGAGGAGAACTTAACATAGGGAAATAGATTCAATTAGTGTAATGACCCAACCATTTCCAGTCTCTGTTTAAACCTAAGTTAATTGTATCTAATTTTCATATTAATTCGAATTCAGCAGTCTCTCTTTGGAGTCTGTTTTTGAAGTATTTTTATTGCAAAAATGCCACCTTCAAGTCTGTCACTGAGTGGTTAGAGAGGTTGAAGTGTTCTCCCACTGGTTTTTGAATGTTATGATTCCTGATGTCAGATTTGTGTCCATTTATTCTTTTGCGCTTGTGTGGATGCGTTAGGGGCTGAGGTTGATGGTGGGATGGCATTGTAAATTATGTTGGAATTCCTTGAGACTTTTTTCCATGGGTCCAGATGATGAAGATTGTCATCAATGCTGTTAGCGCCAAGTAGAGTGGGTCTTACGACGAGAGCCTAGGAAGTCTTTTCTAAGTCAGCCTAAAGTGTTGGCATACTGTGGCCATGCGCAGTTCCCATACAGTGCTGGCTGACTTGAAGGTTGTATATTGTCCCAATGTGAAATAGTTGGAGTGGGCAAGTCACAAGTTCAGCCACAATCTGTGAGAGTGAGGGATCATCTTTAGGATAGGTTGTAGATCTTTGATGATGCGCTGGAGAGGTTTTAGTTTGGGGGCTGTAGGGTGATGGCTAGTGGCGTTCTGTTATTTTCTTTGTTGGGCCTGTCCTGTAGTAGGTGGCTTCTGGGTACTCTCTGGCTCTGTCAATCTGTTTTTTCACTTCAGCAGGTGGGTATTGTAGTTTTAAGAATGCTTGATAGAGATCTTGTAGGTGTTTATCTCTGTCTGAGGGATTGGAGCAAATACGGTTGTATCTTAGAGCTTGGCTGTAGACAATGGATCGTGTGTTTGCGTAGTTTGATTATTTCGGTTTGAGCGCAGATGTCAGGCAGAGGGCATCGCCTGGAATATATAAGAGTTATATCAAGCCATCCAGGACTGAAAAGCGCATGATTGCAATCAGCCTTTTGCTCCCCCACGCACGAGACATGACCATGAGTGTGCAGAGCTGAACTGCGCCAGGATGGCATGCGCTGATGTGGTGGGATTCGCTGATAGATAGTGTTACCATTCGTAATGACTAATGTTGGCTATGGGTGCTTGCAAGGATGATTCAGGTGTCCTGTTAAGTGTTGTTCTCTGCTACTGGTGGGGCAAGTGCTGGTGGACTGATATTGCTCAAGGTTTGGGAGGCTGTGCTCGTACCGGGGAATGGCCTGTCTCAAGATCTGGTGAGGAGTGGGGGATATCTTTCATTGAGTTCAGCGTTGTGGGTTAGCCATGATATTATTGGGAATACTATTTCTGATGGCTTGTAGTCCATCTTTGGGAGGAATATTGAGTGTAGAGGGCTTCCACATCTGTAGTGGCCATGATGGTGTTTTCTGGAAGATGACCGATGGATTGTAGTTTCCTCAGGAAGTCAGTGGTGTCTCGAAGCTGGGAGTGCTGATAGCATAGGAGGAGAAAGTCCATATAGCCAGACAATCCTGCTGTTAAGGTGCCATTGCTTGAGATGATGGGGCGTCCAGGATTTCCAGGTTTATGGATCTTGGGTAGCAAATAGAATACACCTGGTCAGGGTTCTAGGCATGTGTCTGTACAGATCTGTTCCTGTGCTTTCTCAGGGATAATATACAACGCTCAGAAATTCACCCTGAACACATCGCCAAACTCATCCATTTCATCTTCACCCACAAATTTCCATTTAACAACAAACATCTGTGACATTACCCAGGGTACAATCTGGACTGTTCAACTTTTGTGTCCCCTCAGTTCTCCAACATGGGGTGTCTTTTACACTGCTTTGCTGTGAGAACAACCACTCCTGGCCTGCTCACACACACTCTCCAGCATGTAAATTATCCCCAGCTGTACTGCAAAAGTGCTTCAGACAGCCACCCTGCCACCCTTGAATTACACTGCAGAGCAACACCAGCAAATTTCCAGTCCCATACTTTCAACCAGAAATGTGCTTCTTGTACTGCCCAGTTCCCTCCTGGATAATACAAGCTCACAGAAAGTCCATAAAAAAAAAAAATGATATGCACAAACCTTGTTATCCCAAATGAAGTTCCCAAACACTTCAATCTAAACACATGGATTGAGACAAAACAATAAATCACATTTATTAATTACAGAAAGATAGCTTTTAAGTGATTACAAGTAATAAGGCATAAAAGTCAGAATTGGTTACAAAGATATAAAAGCTAAAACGCAAAATAATACCTAGCTTAACAAGCTAAGTGAATTTGAAGCAAAATGTCTCTCTCACCACATGATTTTGCTGTCTTACTGGCTGGATGCCTTTCAGTCAGGACCCATCCCCCAGATCAATGCTCATTTTCTTCTTCTTCACACGTCGTGGATGTTGTGGGCAGAGAGAAAGAGTTGCAGGTGATTTGTTCCTCATTTTTATATCTTTTCCTCCTTTTTGAGAATCATTTCCAGCTGGGGTTCAGGCAACCGAAAGTTTGTGGGATGGTAACTTTCAGCTGTTCTATTGCTAAGATGTAAATTTCTTGCTCACACCCTTCTTCCTGCCAAAGAATGGCTGCTTAATCAAGTCCATATGATTACGCTGACATCTGGCTCTGGTGCTGGCTAGCTTTTTCTCCCTGGGGAAATGGTTTGAAGCTGTTTCCTCAGAGTTGGAACATGCCATATACAGTGGAACTTTACAAATTTATATACAATGTTGCCACACATTTTACCAGGGAGATAATGTTCAGTAGATTATGAGTTTTCAAATGATAGCTCACATGGCATACTTTGTACAAAATTTATCATAGTTTTGTAAAAGTGGTGAACATAATGGTACAGACTGTCACAACACTGTGTCCAAACCATGAGAAAAGCCATGGGTGCTAAGATGGGCCCCCAATATGTCAGCCTTTTCATGGTCTACCTCAAGGAACATTTTATGGAGAAAAGCATCACAAAATCAATGATATACCTGAGATACATCAATGATATTTTTATCATCTGGACAGATTACCTAAAGTCCTTCATAGATTTCTACCACTACTTTAGCAACCACCACCCATCCATGAGAACATTGCCACACATCATCAACTTCCTGGACACCATGATCAGCATCAATAATGGAACCATATAAATGACTATGTACAAGAAACCTACAGATCACCACACTTACCTCCAATGATCCAGCAACCATCCCAGATACACCAAGAAATTTGTTATCTACAGCCAGGCACTCAGATGCCATAGAATTTGCTCCAAAGTGAAAGGGGGTGAGCTTAGTAAATTGCCACTTTTTCCCATTGTTTCCAATGGGACTGAAGCCACAGGCTGCCCTCAGAAAAATGGCCCCCATTTCATTAAAAAATGTACTGTCAAATTTCTCAACCACCAGATGGCCAGTATGTGACATCAGTGATCAAAATATGTGAAATATGACCCAAAAGTGGAACACCTGTTTTTTGTTACATGTCACATTCACCTTAGTTGGGAAATTAAAACTTGCCTAAGGATATTTTCTCACTGTGTGAATTACATAGGGCTTTTTTGTAATTTTTGGAAAATCATGACTTCTACAGTGCAGCCATCAGGGAACCTGGTGAGGGTCACAGCAGAGTTTGAACCACAAACCATCATATTCCCAGCCAATCTTTGTAACACCTGACGTGCAGGAATAAGTGTTGTTCTCTCAGTGGAGCAGCCACTAGAGGGGAAAGTGACATGTATCTATTTCCGGTGGGTTAAGTAACTCTTTGCTAGTCACCTGTAGAATACTGGGTTCTAGTCCTAGAACTGTGGTGGGGTGGCCTACTGATGATTAACAGGATAGCTTTTCACACTGGTTTGTCAGTGTAGTTGAGACTAAATTCTGTCAAATTACTGAACTGGATTCTATTCCCAGCTGTACTAGAATGTAATTTGTGGAATTCTGCTACTTGATTGGTAAAATGGGATGTCTGATACTTGAATGCCTCCTCAAATAGGTGTTTGAGGTATGACTCAGTAATAAGGGCTGTAAAATGCTCACAAATATAGGCAGCAAGGAGTGGAATAGGTGAGATTTCAGCCTGGGCTCTCCTGGCTTCCAGGTCAATGCTCCTTCCCTTAGGCTAAAGTATATTTTTTGATTGGACTCTCTCTCTCTCCTCTCCAAATCGGGAGCCTGATTCAACTGAAATGTAGTACATCTAAGAGTGCTGCCTGCCATCTGAATGTAAGTCTGTACCAACTCAAGATGGCTACCTCTTGGCTCTTTCATTTCCAGTGAGACTGCAGCTACAGGCTGCCCCCAGAAAAGATGGCTGCCATCTATGTTTTGGCTAGGAAACTGCGGGGAGATAGTCTGTGACACAATCCTTGGCTATACTGGAGAGCAGTGGAAAGAGCTCCCCTGAGAAAGAGTTACATGCTGCACTGCTGTGGCTCAGTGCTGCCAACCCTCACAATTTTGTTGCGAGGTGTGTGATATTTGGTGTGTTTCTTAAGGCCCCTTCCCAGGGCTACCTGGGGGGGGGGGCAAGTGGGGCAATTTGCCCCAGGCCCTGCAGGGGCCCCCACGAGAGTTTTCGGCGGGTCTTCAGAGGCGGGTCCTTCAGTGCCGCCGAACACACCCGGAGCGAATGAAGGACCTGCTGCCGAAGACCCAGAGCTTCTTCCGCTCCAGGTGTTCGGCAGCAATTTGGCAGCGAGGGCTTCTTCCGCTCTGGGTCTTCGGTGGCAATTCAGTGGCGATGGCTCCTTCCGCTCTGGGTCTTCGGTGGCAGGTCCTTCACTCGCTCTGGGACCCGACACCGAATTGTCCCGAAGACCCGGAGCGGAAGGACTCCCGCCACCAAAGACCCCAGGCCTCGTGAATCCTCTGGGTGGCGCTGCCCCTGCCTCTGGAGCTGTGTGACTACATCTGAATTTGAGCTATCATTTTTTAGAAGGACATTTCTAACACTCTTAGTTGTTGGGAAGAGCCAAGAAACATGATACCAAAGGCTAAAACTAGAAGGCAACTACCAAGAGCCCACCTGTGTTATTTCCCTGCATTCTGCACTCTTCCCTCTCACTGCAAGCATCCCTGCTCCATCAATATTCCTATATACATGGCAAAAGTTAATGTGGAGTGCATCCCTATCTCCTCTTATATGTCTCCCAGAGCTGTTCAACACTTGCTGTATTAAAAACCAAGGAAGTTCTGTAAACAAAAGCTTTCTTCAAAAAGATCAAGGTTGGTAGGTGTGACATCTCCCAGTGTAAACCCAAACCCCAAACAGGTTTAAAAATTATTAAAATAGCTGCAGATCTGACAGAAAGTGGAACTATAAACAGTCACTCCTCAAACATTCAACCTTGCATTCCAGAGCACAAAGCTAAACTTTCTTCCTCTTAATTCTGAGGTTAATCAGTTCCTTCTTATTACAGGTGAAAGCAGTTGCTTAAGTTGCTACTAGTTTGTATTTTGCCGATGCTAGTAAAACCAAATTTACTAACTTTTTACAGCAATGTAACAACAATCTAGGGGAAAGTGATACTTACCTTTATTAAAATAAAATCTTTTACCTTTAAAATTCAAATTTAAAATTTAAAAATATAGCACTTCTATCGAGAGCCTATATACATTCAAACAGGCTCAACAGTGATCATAGCAGTGTCCCATAACTTAGTTCCTTGCTTTTTAGGTTTGGTGTTGTGGGATGTCACTCTTAACCAGCCTCAGCCACTTTTAAATGAGGTGGGGGGGGGGGGTTATGGAATTTTACTAGGAATTAAAATTAGCATATTGGAGGCTAAGCTCTGAGTGTGAGCATGCTCATTGTTCTTGGGAATTTTTATCTCAATGACATTTTGATTTACACTTGTTGTGCCACTAGTGAAGTATATGTATTGTGGCAAAGTACCTGCCTCTTCGTTTGTTAGCTCAGTCCCTTTTAGCCCCGGAGACACAGGCTTGGGCAAAAGCAAAAAGGAAAAAGAAAAACCCCTTCCCAATCTCACAGGGTCTGGCTGATCCCTTCTCAGCCAGCCCCTTGTTCTAGTTTCCTCTCCTTCTGGGGAGAATGCAATCTGCCTTCCAAGGAGAATCTCAGAGTTTAGCTGCCCCTACTTGCTGGTAGCTACTCTGCTTCTCTCTTCCTCCCCCCCCTTGCTTCCCTGCCAGGGAGGTTTTAAAAAGGTCTCCAGCAATTGGAGCCAGCTGAACCTGATTAGTTCCCTGCTAACCCCTGTCCCAGCTGAACCTTATTCCTCTAGGGCTAAGCCTTCCGGGACCAATTACTACCCCTCTCCTGGTAGCTAATTGTCCTGAGTTTGCCACAGTATTTTATGCCTTCTTTTTTGTAAGAATTCAGATTCCAATGAATTTGTCAAAAGGGAGATGAAATAAATGCAATACAACAAAAGTATCTTTAATAATTAAGTTGTTTCAGCCAGTGAAATTAACGACTTGTATTAGATCCATATGTTTTAAAATAAGGTGTTCTTTCCCTAGGCTAAGGTTGTCCATGTCTTGCTGGATGGACATTGTATCTCCCCTCCAGTGGGCTTTCTTATCCGAAAGGGACCAGGCAACTGTCACTTTGACTTTGCTCAAGAAATTCTCTTTGTTGACTACTTGAAGCCCCAACAGATTATCAGACCATATGGGAGGTAAAATAGAATGTTCTTACTATCTAAACCTTACATATTCTCTTACCTACACCTTGAAGATAGTCTGTGTGGATGACCTTCCCTGAAGCAGATGCATTATGAAGTGCATGGATACAAATACCCAGTACTTTGGGCATACTTTTTAAAAATTACATGCACTTAAATCTGCCCTCAGTTGTGTGCCTAATTTTCACGTTTGCTTACAAAGACTGTATGTGCAAGTGGACAATTAGATGCACAGTGGACAATTAGCATGAAGAAATAAATGCGTGTACAAAATAAATGTGGAATTCTACACTCAGCTGTGAAAATAAGGCCCTCATCTTCCTGTAGTTTCTCAGAGAATTCCTGTGCTGAAAGCAGATGAATAAATTCTCCAAATTCACTGATTTGTTTTTGTTTTTTGATGGTTTTTTGGCAGAGAGTGTCTGTTCTTTACTAAATATGTCAGGATTTTAAATTTTTTCTTGTGTATTTTGGCAGAACTGATTCAAGTGGGATGGAACGAGCTAGTATGGACTATGAAGCACCATTGATGCCATGTGGTTGTATCCTTCCCTATCATTTTCTCACTTGTATTATTATGTATAGTATCTTGTGATCATTTTTATTATTATTATGGGTATTGTAATTCTGTTCTTTTTGGTCTCCCTGAATCTCTGCTCTCTTGCCCCCAGCATTTTCAGAGTTCCTCTATATGGCTTTGTTTTAATTTAAGTGAGGTACCTAAAGCACGAGAGAGGCATCATTAAAATACAAATAAATATAAATTGCCTGTACAATAAAGCATGAATATGCAACCCCAGCTTCAAACTCTCCACTGGCTCTGCCTCTAATTCAGGATCAAATCTAAAAACTACCTCTTGTTTTTATAAGCCTCCATACAGAATAAAACTGGACACGATTTAAATAGGAAGGACAGAAACTATTGACATGAACGTAGGTCAGGACATAACAATGGTTTGTACTAAACTATGTTAATTGTATATTTTAAAATCAATTTTCCCAAATAGAGAAGTTGGATTGGGAACTTCTTTTCTCTCTATCCAAGTGGGAAGAAGAAGACATTCAAAGTAATTGAGAGACAGTGAATTCAAAAGCGGTAAAAGGCAATATTTTTTCACACAAACTCATTGCTCCAGGATGTCACTGAGGCAAAGAAGTTAATGAAACTCAAAGATGGATTGGACATTTCCACAAATATCAAGACTATATAATGTTACAACAGTAAACACTAAAAACAAGGTTTAAAAGGCTATAAATCCACCTGCTTCTCAGGGCTCAAGCCTCTCTGTTAGTGGTTAGGAGATGCCCCAACCAGGGGTATTCTGTCTGTATCCAAGATCCATAAACCTGGAAATCCTGGATGCCCCATCATCTCAGGCATTGGCACTCTTACTGCAGGATTATCTGGCTATTTCAACTCTCTCCTCAGACCCTACGCTACCAGCACTCCTAGCTATCTTCAAAGCACCATCGACTTTCTGAGGAAACTGCAATGCATTGGTGACCATTCTGGCCACCATGGATGTAGAAGCTGTTTACACCAATATTCCACATGAGGATGGACTACAAGCTGTCAGGAACAGTATCTCTGATGAGGCCACAGCACACCTGGTGGCTGAGCTTTGTGACTTTGTCCTCACCATTTCAGATTTGGGGATAACTTATACTTTCAAGTCAGCGGCACTGCTATGGGTACACAGTATGCCAACAATTTTATGACTGACTTAGAACAATGCTTCCTCAGCTCTCATCCCGTAGTGTCCCTCCTCTACTTTCGCTACATTGATGACATCGTCATCATATGGACCCACACGAAGGAGGCCTTTAAAGAATTCCACCTGGATTTCAACAATTTCCACCCCACCATCAACCTCAGCCTGGACCAGTCCACACAAGAGATCCACTTCCTGAGAACTACAGTGCAAATAAGTGATGATCACATAAAACTACCCTATACTGGAAATCTAGTGACCGCTATGCTTACCTACACACCTCCAGCTTCCTTCTAGAACACGTCACACAATCCATTGTGTACAGCCAAGCCCTTAGATACAACAGCATTTGCTTCAGTCCCTTAGACAGAAACAAACACCTACAAGATCTTTATCAAGCATTCTTAAAACTACAGTACCCACCTGGGGAAGTGAGGAAACAGATTGACAGAGCAAGACAGTTACCCAGAAGTCACCTACTATAGGACAGGCCCAACAAGGAAAATAACAGAATGCCACTGGCCATCACGTACAGCCCCCCACTAAAACCTCTCCACAACATCATCAACGATCTACAAGCTATCCTGGAAAATGATCCCTCACTCTCACAGACCTTGGGAGGCAGGCCAGTCCTCACTTACAGACAGCCCCCCAACCTGAAGCAAATACTCACCAGCAACTACACACCACACCACAGAAACACTAACCCAGGAACCTATCCCTGTAACAAACTTGTGACACTATACTCATGTCCCCATATTCATCTAGAGACCCATCAGAGGACCACACATCAGCCACCCATCAGGGGCTCATCACCTGCACATCTATTAATGTGATATATGCCATCATGTGCCAGCAATGCCCTGCATGTACATTGGCCAAACTGGACCGTCTCTATGTAAAAGAATAATGGACACAAATCAGACGTCAGGAATGGTAACCTACAAAAGCCAGTAGGAGAACACTTCAGTCTTCCCTGGACATTCAATAATAGATTTTAAAGTAACCATCTGTAGTGAGCAGTGTGGCTCCCTCCTCCCCTTAGGAAGAGCCCAGCCAGAAGGCCAGAGTGGGCGGAGCTAAGTGAGCTCTGAGCCCCTCCTCAAAGGGTCAGGCGGTGACCCAGAACTATAAAGGCGGCCCTCAGGGTTCAGTGGAGCCCAGCGCCGGAGAGAGCAGACATCCCTAGGGAGCCCGAGACTGAGAAGCTCCGGCGGCCCAAGGCAGCCGCCAGACTGGCCAGAGCTGCACCGTCCCCCCGCTACCCGGAGGAGTTGCCGGAGCTGCCCATGCCCGCTACACCGGAGGAAGCATCCAGGAGCTGCCCCATGCCCGCTACCCGGAGGAGCTGCCGGAGCTGCCCCTTGCCCTCTACCCGGAGGAGCTGCCGGAGCTGCCCCTTGCCCTCTACCCGGAGGAGCTGCCGGAGCTGCCCCTTGCCCGCTACCCGGAGGAGCTGCCGGAGCTGCCCCTTGCCCGCTACCCGGAGGAGCTGCCGGAGCTGCCCCTTGCCCGCTACCCGGAGGAGTTGCCGGAGCTGCCCCTTGCCCGCTACCCGGAGGAGTTGCCGGAGCTGCCCCTTGCCCTCTACCCGGAGAAGTTGCCGGAGCTGCCCCTTGCCTGCTACCCGGAGGAATTGCCAGAACTGCCCCGTGCCCGCTACCCGGAGGAGCTGCCGGAGCTGCCCCGTGCCAGCTACCCGGAGGAGTTGCCAGACCTGCCAACCAGCCCCTGCCATGACGAACCATGCTCCTGGATCCTGCAGAGGCCGACGTCAGGACCCAGGTAGGGCCCGAGGGGGAGTACGGAAGTAGTCCGGGGGCAGCCGACCCCAGTCTGTCTGCAGCATTACTGGAGTCTATGTCAGTGTGTTGCGGCCAGGATCCCCACTGACTAAGCTGCAGATTGTCAGCTGCTGCTAGGGCCCCGGGCTGGGACGCAGTGGAGTGGGAGGGCCTATGTCCCCCCTACCACCCCATTCCTGGGTGGCAGACTCCCCCTCTCCCTGGCCTGAGGAGGCCGAAGCCTGTTACTGTTGCTCAGCCCTGCCTGAGGGCCTGAGCACTTCTGACTCAGTGGTTGCTGCCCTGCCCTGACCTAGGGCCGGGCATTAAAACTGTTACTGCTCAGCCCTGCCTGAGGGCCTGAGCATTCTGACTCAGCGTTTGTTGCTCCTCCTGGACCCAGGGCCGGGCTTAAACTATCATTACCGCTCAGCTCTGCCTGAGGGCCTGAGCACTCTGACTCAGTGTTTGTTGCCCCACCCTGACCTAGGGCCAGGGCTCATAACTGTTGTTACGGCTCAGCCCTGCCTGAGGGCCTGAGCCTCCTGACCTAGTGGTTGTTGCCCTGCCGGAGCCGGGGCCAGACATAACCACTGTGCAGCCGACTACCGCAAGAGCGACCAAGGAAGACCCCCAGCCGGATTATTTCCCCAGACCCATCAGTGTGTAGTGAGTCGGCGTGGCTTCCCTCCACCCTGGAGAGGGTCGAGCCCTGGTGAACTCGTGTACACCATCCTTAAACAAAAAACCTTCAAAAACAGGCTTCAAAGAGAAACTGCAGAGCTACAATTCATTTGTAAACTTAACACCATTAGTTTGGGCTTGAATTGGGACTGGGAGTGGCTAGCTCACTACATAAACAATCTTCTCCCTCTTGGAATTACACCTCCTCATCAGTTATTTGGAGTGGACCACATCAACCCTGACTGAATTGGCCTTGTCAGCACTGGTTCTCTACTGGTAAGGTAACTCCCTTCTCTTCATGTGCCAGTATATTTAAGCCTGTATCTGTAATTTTCACTCCATGCATCTGAAGAAGTGGGGTTTTTTACCCACGAAAGCTTATGCCCAAATAAATCTGTTAGTCTTTAAGGTGCCTGCCCAAGTCCTCGTTGTTTCTGTGGATACAGACTAACACAGCTACCCCTCTGATACTTAGAAGATGCATATTATCCCACATCTGCGCATTGTGGGGTTTCTTACACTTTTGTGGTAAGTATCTGGCCCTGGCCACTGTTGGAAACAGAAGTCTGGACTTGATGGACCCTGGCCTGATCCAGGGTGGCAATTCCTATTCCCAGTTACTGTGTGGGTCTGGGATTAGTCCAGTACAAGGACTTAAAAGGATGTTGCAAGATCTTCAAATCTCACTTAGTGCAAACTATTTAATCAAAAGTCTGGTGGCTGGAAGTTCAAGCTAGACAAATTCAGATTGGAAGTAAGGCACAGTTTTTTAACAGTGAAGGTGGTTAACCATTGGAACAATTTACCAAAGGAAGTAGTGGATTCCTCATCTGTTTTTTCTGTTTTTTCTAAATGCCATGATCTTGTTCAATCAGAAGTTATTGTACTTGGCATAGGAATTACCAGGATAAATTCTATGGCTTGTATTATGAAAGAGACGAGACTAGATTATCATAATTGTCCCTTCTGACATCAGAATCAGTGAATCTGTATACTCATTAATTGTAGCCCACATAAGCTATTAGCTAAATGGGCTTTATAGTTACCTGAATCCTCTCCTACAAATCAGGATACCTGTGTGGTGTATTTGTGCGTAGCTTATTTAGTTTCATAGTAGTTGGCTCATCATGTGACCAGCACCTAGGGAAGACTGTGATACTTGAGAAAAAGAATATGTACAGTACTGTGAATGCAGATTATTAATTAGAGAGAAGACAACTTACGGTAGAAGTAGTCTAAATCAAGGAAGGAATATTTGACCATTATGACTATGAATTAGTGAAAGTAATAAGAGAATGAAAAAGGATAATGCAAGATGTTACCCATGTAAATAAGACTGTAGAAGAAAATGTATGATGTACTAAATAGTGTGTGCCCCTGTAATTAAAGGTAGTATCATAATGCATACACACAAGTGGGCAAAGCAAAGGTTGCACAGCCATTTCTTCACCTTAGAGATTTAATATTTTCTTATAACTTTCTTCTGAAATAGAAAAAATGTTTGAATCAAAATTTTCCTTAATAACATCTTTCAGTTATTTTTCAGTTTCAGCTTCTAACGAGCTGGGGTGATCCATACTATATTGGTTTGAACGGACTAGAGTTGTATAATGAACATGGAGACAAAATCTTACTCACTGAAAACAGTATCCTTTACCAGACTGAGCTTCTTTTTCTCTTTCATATGCACTCTTCAGTCCTTGATTGACCCTATCCTACCATCATCTGCTGACCTATACAAAAAGTGCAGTATTACTCCTCCTGACTAATTGCTGTGATTGCTCTTGAGTTTCTGGTGATATTTATTGAGGTACAATTTCATAATGTTGCTGCTTCATAAAGTGGCCTCTTCACATTCCTGCTCTTGGGATGGGCCTGGCAATGCAGTTTGACTGGTGGATCTTTCTCATAGTAGTGCCCATTAGAGCAGTGCTTCTCAAATCCGGTCTGCCACTTATTAGGGAAAGCCCCTGATGGTCCAGGCCAGTTTGTTTACCTGCTGGGTCCGCAGGTTCGGCCGATCGCAGCTCCCACTGGCCGCAGTTTGCTGCTCCAGGCCAATGGGGGCTGTGGGAAGGGCAGCCAGTACATCCCTCAGCCCGCACTACTTCGCACAGCCTCCCATTGGCCTGGAGCAGTGAACTGCGGCCAGTGGGAGCCACGATCAGCCGAACCTGTGGATGCAGCAGGTAAACATTTTAATTATTTTACTTTTATTTTTTATTTTGTTGGCTCATATGCCTTGGCATAGATCCACAGTTCCAAACCACCACCAAAGGGAAAGAAATCAGGATTCAAGAGGTGAGCTTCTTGAATGTGGTCAACAACATTGGGCTTTTACCATGGTTATATTGGTCTGAGGCAGCCTCTTGCTCTCTTGGGGAGGAGCCTCCCTGGCTACAGCCAGACACAAGTACACCTCTCAGAATTAAGACTGTCTTTATTCAAGCTCATCTCTCTCTCAGGGTTTCTGAATACTAAGAACGTCACTCTCTTTTTCCTACAGCTTTTAACAGTTCACTCAGCATCCCCCATTGATCTTCTTCCTGCACCCAGAATATTTTTAAATGATCTTCTGGACCATAGAACTACATAAGTTTTCATTATTCTTTGGGGTAGGTACCTTCATTTTAGTAGCACAGTGGATGGGGCTTTGTCTTGCAGTTTCCTCATGGTCCCATGTTTTTATAGCTCTAGCAGGGCAGCTCTTATTTTCAGCTGACTGTTGTACCTCCTTCACCAACCTGTTCTCATTCTGTATAGCCTTACTCTGCAATATTCCAGCTCTTTTTGCAGGGTGGCCACTTCAGCCTTTAGGTCCTCTAGTTTTTTATCCTTCTCCAAGTCAGACTTCAACCCGTGCTTGACATTAAGCTGGTTCTGGAGTGCAGTTAGTTCCTTCTATAGCAGTGAAGATTGCTGTTCCCCAGTCTCCTTTTCAGCTCTGTGGCGGGTTATCCTCTGCTTCCACTTTATGGCTTGCACTAAGAATCTTTCCCGTGAAGAGCAAGTCTCAGGGATTTCAGCCCAATTCCCATCAGTTGTAGCAGCCTTCTCCTTCAGTTCCCTTCAGCACATTATTATATAGGTCTGCTGGGTAACTGAGGAGTCTACTGACATTATTGCAGCTTCTTCTGTGTATTGGTTCTTAGTGTTCATGCCATGGGATTCCCAGTCCTTTGACAAACAGCCAATTTTCCTTCTTGGAAGGCCTCTCTGGAGCTTTGAGGGGGTCAGACAACTCCCCTGTAGCTACACCAGCCTGGCACTAATCTTCTACTGGGCTCTGCATGTGAGTGCAGGTCTCCACCCATGCTTTAGTGTCCTGGTCACACCATCCTTCACAGTCCTGGACCAGTTTTCCCTGCAACCCAGCTTCTTCTGTCACAGTGTGTAGGCTAATGCTTCATTGGCAAGTTTCAGGAGCTCAGTAGCCTTAGTCTCCAGCTTCTTTTCCCTCTTGGTAACCCACTGCTCCAAGGTATGATTGACACTCAAACTCCAGTTTCTGCTTCAAAGCTTCTTCCATTGTTCTGCTCAAGAAAAAGATCTCTCTCCCTTCCTTTGTACTTTTCCTTCAGCATATTCCCTCACATCTCTTTAGTGGGAGTAGCAGTTCTCCAGAATTAGCAGTCCTTCTGACTTTTGTCCTGGTTGAGATCCCTAACTCAAGATTTCCATTTTCTTCTGCTCTTCCACACATGTGCTCCTTTAGTGTGTTCTCACTCTCTAATGCAGTGGTGGGCAGCCTGTGGCCCATCAGGATAATCCACTGGCAGGCCGCAGGACAGTTTGTTTACATTGGCTGTCTGCAGGCACGGCCGCCCAAAGCTCCCAGAACCTGCACCCTCTCCTGCACTGGAAGGCTGAGATTTTTTTGATGGTCTCAAAACTTTGGGAGAACCAAGGATTTAAACTTCTGAAATTGATCCAAGATCAGGAAGACCTTTCCTAAATCTTTCTTGAAAAGAACTTGTGGGTGAGTGGTCCCTGTAACGGAGTCTGAACCTCTTCTCCTGACAGATGATAATATTAGAATATGGTATCTTGATGAGAATGGCAAACTGTTCCCCTTGCTAAAGAAGTATTTATTTATCTGCAGACAAAAATACTGCATTACTTATTACAAAACCACAAGCCAATGTAAAGTTAAGGCATTTAATAGTACATAATATCTACTTCTCTCTCCAGAGACACATGTCACCTTACCACTAGAACAGTACGTCATAGTAAACAAACTCTTACTTTTATCAGAAGATCATTCAGGCAGCGATAGATTTGAATCTTCAAGCTACAAACATCTCTGAGCATATTCACAGAGGTGTGGTAATAATAGTGGCTCAAGTCAGAACCAAAGAAATTCATTTGTTCCCTTGTCTAGTTAGCAAAGACAAGATACCATACTGGACAGTCTCTATGGAAAAGGATAAATGGACACAAATCAGATATTAGGAATGGCAATATACAAAAACCTGTAGGAGAACACTTCAACCTCCCTGGACACACAATAGCAGATCTTAAGGTGGCCATCCTGCAGCAAAAAAACTTCAGGACCAGACTTCAAAGAGAAACTGCTGAGCTTCAGTTCATCTGCAAATTTGACACCATCAGCTCAGGATTAAACAAAGACTGTGAATGGCTTGCCAATTACAAAACCAGTTTCTCCTCCCTTGGTTTTCACACCTCAACTGCTAGAACAGGGCCTCATCCTCCCTGATTGAACTAACCTCGTTATCTCTAGCTTGCTTGCTAGCATATATATACCTGCCCCTGGAAATTTCCACTACCTGCGTCTGACGAAGTGGGTATTCACCCACGAAAGCTCACGCTCCAAAACGTCTGTTAGTCTATAAGGTGCCACAGGATTCTTTGCTGCTTTTACAGATCCGGACTAACACGGCTACCCCTCTGGTACTGAATTGGAACAGGCAACAAACACTGGCATCAGGGTGCTGTTATCTTTTAGATTTATGCTAAATCATGACAAGGGCAGCCTCAGACCCACTTATTCGCCGATATGCCTGGGATTACTCATACAGACTACCACAGGGAAAATGGTTATCAAAACTATAAAGGTATGGCACTCTAGATCCAAAGCTCAAAGAGATCATAAGAGCCTGCTCAGACCCCTGGGATGATTATTTTTTCCATTGACATCCCCTGACCCAGGTTTCACATGAGGAACCTTCACAAGTTCATACTAAAAAACTGGGGTTCAGCACAGAAATGTATGGAGAGGAAACTCTCATCTGTGAGGATGAAACTGTGTTTATGAAGTCAGAGATACCTACTTTGAAATCAGTGGGAGTTAGGCATATCTAATCCATGTAGACATTTTCAAAAATCTCAATAGGCTTCTAAATACTAGGCCAAACACCCCCTTCTCCGTATGCTGGATATGTGCTTAGGGAGTGAGACTGCTGCACCTATTCCTTGCTGGGTCAGGCATTTGCCTCCTTTGCTTATGGAGGTCCAGAAACTCCTGGCACAAAATTGAATTACACCAGAGTTTTGTAACCATTTCTATAAAGGAATATTAGGCATGGGAATAGGTACCGACCAATGGGCTAAATGTAGAGAGAAACGTAAGGGAATTCAACAACACTGAAACAGTGAAACAACAGCATTGTTCCTTCTTCTGCCTCTGGAGGTGCCCAAAACCTTTAACCCCTTCATCCAAGGCCTCTAATCCCACCGGTGGGATACATAAAGCTGAGCTGCACTAGCCTGGTAAGGTGTACTGCTCTCTGGTGGCTGCTCAATCTGAGCCTCCAGCCTGGTGGGGCGCTGCTTCTTGACTGCTTCGTCATCACCTGCCCTCGAGACACTAGTGAATCTGAGTCCAAAGTGTTCACAACTTGTCCTTTCCCCCAGACTCATGCACACCCATACCAAGGGAAACACAATCCTTCCACCAAAGCCCCTCCCCCCCTACATACTACAGCCAAGATGGCACCCACCCCCAGTTCTTCCCAGCTGCCATGGACTCCTCTGACCTTTTGTTCCTATAGGCCATTGATCCTCCAGGACTTGGCTGCTCACACTTAGATGCCATCTGCTGGTTTATTCCAATACCTTTGAAAATCTGGCCCTAAAATCTTCAGTTAACTGACAAAGTCACCAAAATGTGTCCTCTAATCAGCCTAGCTGTAGGAAGGATTTTATAATCTATACATTATCACAAAGTCTGGTAGAAAAAACATGGATTGTAAAATGATGGTGTTTTTGATTCTTCCTGTTTGGTTAGTTAAGCTTAAGTTTTGTTTCAGACATTGCTGCTTTTCCAGACAGTGTCAACATTTTAGAGGGTGTTTGTGGAGATATCCGAACTCCAGATAAACTCATTGACAGAGTTAATGACAGTGGTGATGGCAGACACATGTGGCTTGCACCAATTCTTCCTGGTTTGGTATGAATACTTTTCTGTTTTCATCTCTTCCTTACATTTGAGTGCTCTATATGTGTCATATATGCAAAGATACAGATATAAAAACGTGTGTGTGTATGTATATACTTTTTAAAGTGAGGTTGATGCCAATGTAAAGTGCTGGATTGACACCTCTCAAAGCAAAATCTGCTGTCTCTTGAAGTGCTATAGAATGGACAACAGCAATGCTGGTTTCCCCACACTGTGACTCCCCTGTGCCTGCACTCTGACATGGAGGCATCACTTCTAGCAACAGGGTATGTAGATCCTTGGCCTCTCAGCTGAGACTACCAACAGGGGAGGCAGATGTGTGTGTCTTGTGCAGTAGACACCTGTCCACTGAGAGGTGGGCTCAGAACACCAACTCATTTCATGTTAACCAATGCTCTGTATTGAAAATAGTGAACTAGAAAGGACAGGCACAGTGTTCCATGTCTCAAGGTTCTGAGTAATCCATCCCCTTCTAGCAGCATCATTTTAAATCTGTGTGTGGTTTCTAATATCTGAAAGGGAAAAGAAGATAAACCAGACTTTTGGGGATGAACCATTTTGCACACCTGTATTGTGGACATTTACATTTCTCCACTTAACCTTTCAGAATTGGGCAGGTTGGAAGTTTCCAAAGAAGGTCTAACATGATATCTGATGTTGGCTATTGTGTTGGGATCATGTGTGTAGGGTTGCTAACTGTCTAATCGCACAAACCTAAACACCCATGCCCTGACTCTGCCCTGATGTGTGTATACCAGCAGGGCTTACACAGTCCAGTTACTTACAGTGACACATTAGTCCTCTTTAGAAATCACAGCCCCATTGTGCAGATTGCTACTCCATTGTGGACAAGCCCTCCGAATGTTAAAGTTACAATTATAAACTTAAAACTGTCAATTAAGGATAAATTTCAAAAACAACAAAAGAAAACAGCTTGGCAAATTATACAGACAGCATTACGTCTTAAAATGCAGTGGATATAAATGAGGCAATGCTACCAGATACGTAAGAACTCTTGGATATCTGCATTTCTTGGGGTAATGAAAAGCATGAGACTAATTGCAATACTGGACTCTTGTAAGTATGCAGTACCCCTGAAATGCCACAGCCATGTGGATGTTATTCCTTACACAATTGCCTCTTCTCCTGTATGTGCTCTTTTTTCTGTAAATGCTGTGTAGTGGAAACCTTTTCCTGACTTCTTTGGCCCTAGACTTTGCCTTCATGGCTGTGCCAAAGAATCTTGATTTCTTTGTAGCAGTGTAGTTGGTTGTGCTGGAGTACCACAAGATGGATGTATTTATTTCCTCTGGTGCATGCATCTCTTTTACTTTGGGACTGGAGTCTTGTTTCACAAAGCTCTTGGAACCTCCATTTTGCTATTGGTGAGAGTATTATCTGTACCATACACCTCTGAAGAGGACATTCCTCATAGCAATACACCTCTATCCTGATATAACGTGACCCAATATAACGCAAATTTGGATATAACGCGGTAAAGCAGCACTCCAGGGGGTCGGGGCTGCGCAATCCGGTGGGTCAAAGCAAGTTCGATATAACACAGTTTCACCTATAACACGGTAAGATTTTTTGGCTCCCAAGAACAGCGTTATATCAAAGTAGAGGTGTAGTTACAGCTCAGTCATAGTGAGATACAGTCCAAATGGCCAAATTCTCTGTAAACAGTAGTCTGTATGGGAAATGTGATGTGGGCAGTGATTTTATCCACATTGTCAGTCTCAAGTCATCTCTGTTTCCATCTCTTACAGGCCTCTGTCCTGTTTATATTTCCCCAACTGTCTTTTGCCTCATTGCTCTGACTCACCAGGTGTTCATTCACCTGAATATATCTAATGGTACTCATCTAATCTAAAACCAGCATCCATTGCAAGCCATCTGTCTTTTTCAGAGAATTTGCAAAGTTGTTACTTGAAGTTCTGTATGTATTTGAAACCAGATTTGTCCCTCACTCATGTCTGATCTTGAAGAACAAAATTATGGTCACTTATGATGCTTTCTGGACCTGCCATTCAGAGCTGATGCTCGTTTGGGCAATCTTGTAATCTCTGATCACCTAAAACTCCTCAGTAGACCTTCTGAGTAGGTTGCACTGCTTGCTAATCATCCACAAGTGGGAATATGCAGAGGCCACTCAAAGAAGGGGAGGATACTTACCAGTAACGGTTGTTCTTCCAGAGTGTTGCCTCTGCATATTCTCAGTCCCTGCCAACCTTCCCCACTTCTTCAGAGTTTCAGGCAAAGAATTCTGAAATTAGGAAACAAATTGAGAGTGGTTTGGGCCATGCTTCCTTTTGTACCTTCAGAATCCAGAAGAAGGGACAAATGGCCCTAAGGGACTCCTCTCTAGTCCACAGCTCAACCCCAGGATGCATCAGTCCCACAAGTATGAATATGCAAAGGCCACACTCTCAGAGAATGACAGTTACCAGTAAGTAACCATGTGAAATATTTCCAGCATTCAGTGGAAGGTCACACTCCCAAACTTATTTTGCCTGTGCAGTCTCTACTTCTGGGATGAGGAAAGATCAGAGCCATTAACTTAGTGATGCTCTTGCACAGATTGAGGGGCCGTAGTGTGCAGATCTTCCATTCTGGCTCCGAATCCTTGGGTCATCTGTTTTATCTGGAATTTCAGAAGGCTTTGATTCCCCTGTTGGAGTCTTTTAAGAGAAAAGAGACCATTTTAACAACTGCTCTTGCAAAGAAGAGAGCCCTAAGCTGGAAGTAAGGAGGTCAGGAGAGTTGAGCTGGTCACTTTCTAGGCACAGAGGAGACTCTGGTTCTGGCCATATTTCTTTACCATGTTTCTGTGCAGGGCTTTGTTCTCAACAGTCAGATTCAAGACACTTGGATCCACTGAAGCATCAGGCCTGGTGTTCAAGTGATTCTTCAGTTCCACACTAGGTCTGGTACCCTCCAAGCCAATGCTAAAGTTAGAAACTGTTATGAGGATTGTGGAGGATTTAATTCTGGGACTTGGAGCAAAAGCTTTCCAGATCCATCAGGATCTGCATAGAGAGGGTCCTCTGATCCATTGTCTGGATGGAAGTTGCCTCAAATGAGGTTTAAGTCAGATCCATATGAATCTTTGAGATGGATGCCCATGCTACAGATAACGCTCAGCAAACCAATAGCTTCTTTTGTTCTCAGAGAGGATGTGTCCAATGTCAGATACCTCTGAGTCACCTGGCCCTGGTTCTCTTATCATTCCCCCAGAACAAGGGGAATTGTATTTGTATTTTCCGTTGCATTTCCCCAACTGTATGGGGAACTACTGTTCCATCTTATGCTACTCAGGGTCAGTGTTCAGCTTACATGCCAGTATGGCCTTAATTTCACATTTAGGGCTGTTAGAGCACCTTCTCCTAAATCTAGACCATCTGGTGGACCTTACCCACCTGAAAAACAAGTTGCTTGTCTCCTTGAAGCATCGTGCTTCCATCAACTCTGGAGTTACATTTCTGACTGTAGAGGAGTTGGAGGACAGCAGGTGGTAAAGGAGATTCCTGGGACTTCTGCGTTCATGAATGAACTCTCATTACCTTTTCCTCTTACTCTCCAGATGACAACAAAGCTTTGGAGAATCTTGTGGCTGCAGTTCCAAGGAAGTCGTATAAATTATTCAGTGTTTTCCAGTCCAAGGAAAGAGGAAAGTGTCCTTACCTATTCTTAAAGGCCTTAAGGATTTTGTCTTGGATGTCTGCAAGTATACAGCTTCTTTGCCTTCTAATTTCAAGAAGTCTGATAGGACATACCAGAACCTGCAACAGGATTTAAATATTTTTCTTTCCCCCTCCCCATTCTGAGGACTATGCAGATGTTTGCCTCTGCAGATGGACCTCTATAGTTCCTCTCTCTCTATCCCCCAGTGCAATAAAGAGTCTAGAAGTTTGTGTATTTTATTGGGAAAAGTGTATTCACTTGCTTGGTTCCTTGAGTGACATTTGCCTCTAACTTCAAAGTGCTTGCGTCACTAAAGTCCCACTTAAACCCTCTCAATTACAATGACTCAAATCGATTTGAATATAAATTGTCTAATGTTCCTCTTCCCTCTAATCTTTGTCTGCTTGCCTGCCAGCGTCTAGATTGTGAGCTCTTCAGATGAGGGACTACCCTTGAATGTTTGGAATGTGTTTAGCACAAGTGGGCACTACTATAAATAAATGAATGATAAGTACAACTAGGCCCTTCAGAATCATCTGGCTCTTTGTGGAGATGTCCAAGGGGAAAACAATAACTGTTGAGAGACTGTGAAAATGGATTGAGCTCTCTTATGTTGTTGAGCATACTGCCAATACCAGGCAGACCAGTAGTGGCTTAGTAGAGACTAAGCCCCACCAATTAAATCATACCCTCTTTAGATTTTTGGGGTTTCCAAATATCCATCCTTTCTCCTCTTTCTTTCCCAGCGCAGCTCCATGGAGATCAGTCCAGCGAGGGTATTGACATTTAGCCCCTGCAGTGCAGCTGTCTGGGGAGGAAGAGGTTGATGGAAGTGGTTGCCTCTAGCTCTTAAGAGAACTCCATCTTCCAGTGAAAGTATTGAACAGTGCAGGGACCATCACATGTTCGCAGGCTGCCTTTTCAATTCCCTTTGAGCGTAGCCTCAGTACAGAGCTCCACACCTTCCTTAGATGCTGTGGCAGTGGGAAAAGGAAGCAGAGCTGTCCAGCGTCCTGCAAATTTAAAGAGGAGCAGAGGCAGCAAGTGTGTAGGAAGAGGGAAATGGATGGTTAACAGCCCAGCGGTGAAGGATTGGGCCTCTCACGCAGCATAGGAGCCGAGCGGGGAGATTCAGGAGCTCAGTGAGGGATGGCCTTTGGCTTGTCAGGTCTGACAATGGGAGCTGAGTGGCTGGAGCCACAGCTTCTTTTCAGGAGAGGGGAGGGAGGGAGCTAAGGTGGGGCCTTTTTCCTATGTCCTTGTTGGAAGGGATGGTAAGGAGCAGGAATGGGGAAGGAGCAGAGTGACTGGTGCACCACCATTTGCTTTGGGCACCAACTGCCACTGAGGGGAGCTTGGAGAGAGAAAAGAGGCTGGTTACCTCAATGACTTCCTTCTGTAACATTTCCATTATGGCAACATGTAAAGCTAGTACTTGGCATTTGAACCATGCTGGATGAAGCATTTCTCTTTCCATTGAAATGCCAGTCTGATTACTGATTTGAGAGAGTAGTGCTTCGGTCTCTGTTTAATTAAATTTCCTTAGCCCTCCCTCTGTAGCTATCTACTGCTTGCCAATCTCCCTAATAACTGGGAGTTAGCAAAACCAATTTCATGATAGTAAAAGGAAAATAACTCACCAATAACTGGAGTTCCCATAATATATATATATATGTATCTGTGTACATCCACACAGCTCTCTCCTCCTTCCCCTTCTCTTTGGAGGGTGGTTAGTGTCAGGAAGAAGAAGCAAGCCGAGCCTGCGGGGTGTGAAAAGGGCAGTCTCTGTAATGGCATCAGTTGGAATGCTGGACCAAATCTTTGGAATGCATGCGCCTCCTAATGGCCAGGCTGCTTTGAACTGTTCCAGGGACCCACCAAAGAAAGTTTGCCCCTCTTTAAGTGGAGAGCTGCAACATATTCGGCAAACTTCTCTTTTCTATTAAATAATCTTCCTTTTTCTTTTACTCCTTGTATTTAATTAGGCAGCGTAGTTCTGTCTTGGGGCATGATAGATATTTGTTGGTCAGAATGATTCATTTCTCCATCTCTGATAACTATTTTATTATTAATATATATGAATAGCCAGCAAATTAATTATTTCACCTGAATGTAACTGTCACAAGGCAGAGTCTATGCTGCAGGGTGGGGGTAGGGGTGGGAGGGCTTGGTTGGAGTGCATTTTTGGCTTTTGTCAACTGCAGGACAGATCAGATAGTGTACTAAACTGCACCAGACATAGTCAGACCAAGAATCAAGGCAACACAAAGGTGTCTTAAAAGCCACTCTTGAGCCACCTTGGGCTCAACCACCCCCATGAACCTGGCCTATTGTCTTCAGTGGAGTACTCCCAATCTTTAACTGTGTAGCTGAGAGCAGAATCAGTCCCCTGAGCTCCCAGGTAAATTAGAAAGCTGAGTCAGTATATTAAATACCACCATTAATCTTCTCACAGGCAAAAGCAGTGTCAGATCTATATTTCAGGTGGATTCAGAAAATAAAAAACTCAGTGTCAGCATCTGGCAACCTGAAGTTACAGAAGCCAGATTTACAGTAGTATATACTTAATTGCTGCCTTAGAAAGCATATTAAAACCCCAAGAATGTTAGTAAAGACCCCTAAGGCATGACAACTCCATCCCTTCTTAAAGATAATCAGAGAGTAGCTACTGTTTCTTTAAAGAGATTGTCCTGGAAAAGTTAGTGCTCCCTGTGGAGAATGTATTCATGGAACCACACTCTCCCTGAAACCTGAAGATAGAATCCTAGCAAGAAATGAGTAGAACAATATATTGAAAACATACAATAACATACAATATTATTATTTTCAACTTTTAAAAATAGGCTTGCTACTCCTGAGGTCGGCGAACTGCTTCGGAACATCTGGCAAGGCTTATCCATGCTCTATTGCTAAACTTAACTGAATTACAGTAGCGCTGAGGAGGTCCCAGTCATGGATCAGAACCCTGTGGTGCTAGGTGCTGTACAAACACAGAAACAGTCCATACCCCAAAGAGCTTACAGTCTGAGTATGAGACAAGAGACAACAGGTGACGCAACCAACAGAGGGGGGAGCACAAGGAAGCAATGTGATGATCCTAGCCAGCCATGTTAAGTCTTTTGTAGGCCTCAGGGCAAAGGGGAATTTTAAGGAGGGATCTGAAAGAGGACAATGAGCTAGCTTTGCAAATGTTATGAGGAGCAGCTCCTGGGCATAAGGGGCAACACAGGAAACAGCACCAAGTTGGAAAATGTAACCAATGGGCAGTGGAGGAGGCATTGTTAGGAATGCAGAGGGGAGAGTCATTATCTCGATAACGTATCAGAGATGATAGGTAAGTGGGAATAGGCCAAAAGGGTCTTACAACCAAGACCAGTAGTTTTTGATGCAGTAGCAAGGGGGGAGCCAGTGGAGAGATGTGCAGAGAGGAGGGACATGGTTGGAGTGATGAGGCAGGAATATGATCTTTGCTATAGCATTTTGAATGGATGTAAGTGCGGAAGATTGCATTTTTCAAGGACATGTTCAGCAGTTGAGACATGAGATGATGAGGGCCTAGGTGAACATTTTAGCTGTGTGGATGGCAAGGCCGGGTCTTAGAGATATTGTGCAGGAAGAAGCAGTAAGATTTCGACTGGCCTGAATCAGTGAGCCTAGAGCAAGATCTGAGTCAAAGAGAACACCATGGTTCCAGGCATGAGATATAGGCAGGAATGTGGTGCTGGCCACAGTAACTGAGAGAGGACGGGGAGAGAAGGGCTTTGGACGAAGAAGAAAGAGCTCTGTTGTGGGTTAAGCTGATGGCTGGACATTCAGGAGGAGATGTCAGAGAGACAGGCTGAGATTTCAGTTTGAACAGAAGGAGAGAGGTCCACAGCGGAGAACTAGATCTGTGGATCATTGGCATGGAGATGATAGCTGAACTCATTAAATGCTTAAATATCATTTTTCTGTTTACTAGCTCTGCTCCTTTAATATAAACTTTGAGTCTTGTTGTTCATGTTTGTCATGCTTTATGTTTGCATTCCTTCATTGGTGTTTGTCATGTTTTACTGAAAATTAAATGAATTCTTTTCTCTGACAGGTGAATAGGGTTTATGTTATTTTTGACCTGCCCACTACCGTGTCAATGATCAAACTGTGGAATTATGCAAAAACTCCCCAAAGGGGAGTGAGAGAATTTGGTGTAAGTACTTATTAATAAGCAATTTTGATGAGTCAGCTTGCCCTAATTTCCTTTTTTATTTCATACTTAAATTTATCACAGTGTGATTCACGCTTTTTGTGTGCAACTTCAACATAAATGTCTAAATTTTTAAAAACATGATGATTCATTAAAGTTAATAACATGCAAAATAACAGAATCAATTTCTGTAATAGGGTGTAGTCGGTTCTTCTATACCTGCTCATATATTTTATTAGAAACTAATCTGCCAGGAGACAGAGTGAGAAAGCACCACAGGCAAACTGAGAGAGATGCAAACTGTTTGATACAGAGACACAGCTGAACTAGTGACCAGCTCTTCTGGAACAAATGGTGCAACTTCTATTGAGCTGACAGAGAGGACTGTATTGAAAGCAATGATATTTCATTCAGACACTTTTTCCAGAAGAGTTTTCATGAATAATAATATAAACTGTTCTGTTGCTTGAACAAAACTGATTCTTGATTATTTTATGTTTCCAGCTTCTTGTAGATGACTTGCTTGTGTACAATGGAATTCTGGACATGGTGAGTCACATAGTGCATGGCATCCTGCCCACCTGTGACCCTGTGGTCCCGTATCATACCATTCTCTTTACAGATGATGAAAGGATTTGCCTGCGAGAGAAGAATACAGTGATTAGGTATGGCTGGGCTTTGATTTTAATGAGGAATCCTGTTTATAGAATTCTATTTCTAGTGGCTGATATCAGCAACTTCTAAATTACTGCAGAGAATTGCAGTGCTATGTACTGACTGGCACAGAAAGCAATTGTGCTGTATATTATATTCAAAGGATCAGATACCAACCCAGTGATGCTAAATGAAAAGGAGATTTTAATAAAATGAGGAAGTTAGTGCCAAAAGTGAAAAAAAAATTAAAATCCTTACATTTGGCATCAGTTCTACTAAGGAGACACTACTAGAGTCTCAGCAAGTATGCATACCATAGAACAAAAAGGTAACCAGGAAGGTGAGCAGTAAACCAGTCTGGCTAACTGGTAAGGTGTGAGAGGTTATTCAAGCCAGATATCTTTCAGAGTGTGGAAAACCAACCTTAGTGAAGCCAATTAGAAGAAGCATAAATTACAGGATGAAAATAAAAGAAGGAAATTAGTAGGGCCCAGATGTATTTCAAGGAGCAAATAGCTAAAGGTATAAAAACAAACTAATGTTACAGGGCTAACGGCACTCTGTCTCCCTTGAGGTCTCTCTGAGTGCACCTGCTCAGGTGTCAGGCCTCGTGTCTTTACCTCTCTGTTGGTGGAATTCTGCAGTTATCCTACTGCTAGGGCCCTGGGCTGCAGTATGCTGTGTATCAACCATGCTTATCCAGTAGGTTCAACTGGCAGTTTTTCCCTTTGGGAGTCTGTGACCTGTGGTGAATACAGTGACCAGGGAGACTTCTTGTTTATTTTCACAGTAGGAACAAAGGATAATAGGAAAAAAATGGATATTAAAATAAGAAACAATCTACATACATGTCTATCATTCATATTTAAAGTTTACCATCCCTTGATGGTGACCTAGGCAGCCCTACCTTCTTCAGACACCCCAGTAGTCTTGGCATCAGTCTGCTTTCCATGTCTAGTTACCCAGCAACTACCTCATCTCTAGAGAGAAAACATCCTTTTTTATCTCTGCCAGAGAGTCCCTGGGCTTGTGCCCTTCTGGATCAGTCCAGTCCTTTGGGCTAAACAGGAGGTCAAGCCAGGCTCCTCAGAGCCAATGGCTCAGCTACTCTGTGGTAACCCTCAAGGGTTTATCATGGAGCAGCTTATCTCAAGCTCTTGTTTTCTTCCTGCTTACTTTTCCTTACAACAGCCTATTAAACTAACCCAATATTTTCATACAGTAAGCATATCAAATCAACACGCACTATTCCTGAGTTATTACAGGAGCAGCTCCATGCCCATCATACAAACAATAAGAAATTATTTAAGTATATCATTAGCAGGAAGCCTGCAATACTCTTGTTGTTGGGTCTGCTGGAACATTAGAGTTAATGGGAGCAATTAAGTGAGATAAGGAACTTTGCAACAATCTTCCCCAGACAATGTTGGGGAGATTATTTTTACTGGTAATGGAGATGAGGTGCTATCACACTGAAGTGTCAAAACGAGAGATGCTGATACAAATTAAAAGCAGTAAGTCACCAGGCCCACATGGAATTCACCCAAGAGTTCTAAAAGAACTTAAGAAAGCTGCAACTTAACTGGTAGCAAAATTGTGCAGTCTCTCATAAACATCAACTATGATACTAGAGAATTGATACCAGAGTGGGTATTAAATGTGTATCTATACATAAAAAAAGAGTTGTGATCTGAGGAATTACTGGCCAGTGAGCCTTATATCTGTGCCTGGTAATTGGCTGAAATGATAATTAAAAGTACAGGTATAAAACAGTTAGAAGGTGATTATATAATAGGATCTAACCAGTATGGCTTCTGCAAAGGAACATAATAAAACAATGGATAAAGGAGAACTGATTTACATGGTTTGTCAATGCAATTGAATAGTGGCAAATTGAAAATTTACAAAAGGAAATGCTTTCCCATATAGTACACAACTAACTTGTGGAACTCCTTGCCATTATCATTTGAGGCCAAAACCATAACAGGATTCAAAAAGGGATTAGATGTTTATTTAGATAACAAGAATATCTACAGTTGTTATAAAAATTTTAAAAATAAACAAGGGCATAAGCCAATCTCTGACTACTTGGGCATTAGGAGGTACTTTTTCTGAGGTCATTATCACACAGCTTCCTAGTACAGGATTTTGTGAACTTCCTCCAAAGCATCTGATATTGGTCACTGTTGGTGAAAATTGCTGAACTAGTTGGACCACTGTTCTGAACTAGTATGGTAAGTCCTATGTTCCTATCAAGAGAGTCATGTCCAAATGACTGTCTCATTGCATTTCTCATTGCTCTTGCCTGGCAGACCTGCAGCTCAGGAGTTGTGCCAGTGCACCTTTAATTGGAGACACAAGCAGCTCCAGCTGTAACTATGAGTCTCCTTTCTCATCTGGAGACTTGTTAAACTACTATATGGCCTTCTCCACACATAGTCACAAAGCATTATTGCTTAGAGTTAGTTTCAAGAAAGGAATCGCCATCTGAATGATCAGTGCTGCAGAACCTGTTCCCCAGCCAAGGATGCCCTAACTCAGTGGTTCTCAAACTTGGGCTGCCGCTTGTTCAGGGAAAGCTCCTGGTGGGCCAGAATGGTTTGTTTATACCTGCAGTGTTCACAGGTTTGGCCGATTTTGTCTCCCACTGGCCGCAGTTCATCGCTCCAGGCCAATGGGGGCTGCAGAAAGCGGCGCAGGCTGAGTGACACGCTGGCCGCCCTTCCTGCAGCCCCCATTGGCCTGGAGCAGCAAACCACGGCCAGCGGGAGCCGCGATCGGCCAAACCTGCGGACGCAGCAGGTAAACAGACCAGACCAGCCTGCCTGGGGCTTTCCCTGAACAAGTGGTGGCCCAAGTTTGAGAACCACTGCCCTAACTCTCCTGCCCCCGGGATTTTCAGTTCAGGAGATCTCTTGTGTCTCTCTTTTCAGTTGGCCTTTTTTTAAGCTTTCATTCCATTTTTTTCTGAAAGGAGAGGCACCCTACCCTCATAGTTTTGTGGTGGAGAGAATAAAATCTCACACTTATTAGTACTTGATGGATCTTAATCTTCATTTTCAGAAGTGTATATAAACTTTTCTTTATTGTTATTTTTGGCATTGGCCTACTGTCTTTCCCACTGCACTGTTCAGCACTTTTTATAAACTTTGGGCCTGATTCTGATCTCATTGACTTGTTTAAATCCAGAGTGACTTCAGTGGAGTTATTTTAGGTTTACACTGATGAAGCCTGAGATAGAATCTGTCTCACTTTGTGTTGTTTTGAGATATCCCTCGTTTGTTGCCAAGAATGGAAATCTAGTACAATAAGGTATCTTTAGAGAAAAGGGAAAAGGTAATTATTGTTTTCTGAAGCTATCATATCTCCGGATTCCCATTCACCCACCCTTAGGGTTTGCTTTTTGTGGTGGTTGATATGTAAGCATAAAATGGGGTTAGTCCATTTTGTTAATTTGCCCAGGTGGCCATTAGATATTAAAGCTAAAATCTAACAAACTAGGTTTGCCAATTGGATAAGTGTTACAGCCAATATAGAATGGAACCTAATAGGATAAACCCTTTTTTTTTTTTAAATCCAGGGAACGTTAGCTTACTGTTTCTCATTCTGGGTTCTTTACAGGTCAACTTTTAACTTGAACGGTATTTCTCAAATCAGGACACATGCTTATTCTTAACCAACCAAGAATGTATTAATTCAGCCAGAACCAAGTTAGTATACAATCACACATTCACCACTCAAGTGTAGATAACAACCAGTGTTCTAGGTGTGTAGTACACACACACACACAATATACAGTCTTGCAATCAATTATCACAATCTGGAGTTGTCTCAACAGTTATACCAAGCAACAATGTAAATTATCCAGATTTTTTATTACATTTACTTATGATACTCAGTTTCAGTTCTTTAGTACCTAGCACTTTTATTACATTCCAAGGATGAACTTGTCTTTAACGCACTTTTAAGAGTGTGGTTACTACAGTTTGAATAGATTGGTCCAACAGTGAAAAGTTTAGCATGTCAAAAGCAATTGCTTAAAGTTACTGTTTTTTTTATCTCTCATAGGGCAATTTGCTTGGACATACAAAGGAATTAAAATCTAAAATAGGGTTACTTTAGGTCTCACTAGAAAGTGTAGACTAGGCAAGATAACCTACAGTTATTTATATTAAAGATTAGAAGGGGAAAAACAGTCTTCAAAATGAAATCTCATCACTTCTTCATATCCACTTAACCTGGGATGGAGGAGGGTCCTTTCCACCCAGCTGGTCTGGGCATCAGTCACACTGAGGATTCTGCAGCTTCTTATTCAGTTCAGTCAACTCTCCATTTGCACATGGTAACCTCAATTTTATATACTCTAATTTCAAGGCTGGTTGGAGGGGCCACCTTCTGATTTCTATTGAACATGTGCCAAGTGAGTGCTCCGATTTCAGCTCTCTCCATTTTGGCTGCTTCCATAGGTATCCCATAGTGTAGCTGTACACAAATTTCTTCAATTCTTTTCTTATCAGAAGCCTTTATATGTTCGATTCATTTCAAGGATTGTGTTTTGTTATTAGCCCCTACTATCAATTGGGATCCACCCCTTTGAACAATTTCTCTTAATATCCCAAAGTGATATCTTTCGACAGTCCTTCTTTGTGCCAGACAATTCCTATTACTTCTAGAGTGCCCCAGTTATTTACAATGAAAATCAACAAAATCCCTTCTCATCTTCTAAATCTGGAACTCATTCTCAATGCATTCTTTGGTTGTACATAAGCATTTCACATTATTTAAGACTGACAGTAGAACAAGAAGGATATATATATATTGAAGGCGATAGATCTGACTCACAAGGCAAACAAACTTGCAGCTTCTAATTTGGGGTGAGAGATTGTTCAGGTATATTTGATTTACAAGGAAAGCAATATATAATTTATAAATTGGGGTGAAAACATGCGGCTTTGATTTTCTTGGGATAGTTTGCCCAATTCGACCTTCAATCTTACAGCCAGTCATCTCTAGTTTGCTTAACTTGCAGCTTCCCCATTCATCTCTTGATCCATTCACAATGTGCAATGGGCCACTTTGCATAGGATAGGAAGGTATAATACTCTTTCATGTAAATTGGAGTTCTTTTTAGGTAGGTTGGGAGGGAGAAAGAGGTTTTATCCATATGCAGATCATGACAGAGTCTTGCCTAGGTGATTAACAGTACCCCCATTTAGCCATTTTAATTTCTGTTCTTTGGGAGAAGAACTTCCAACCTTGTCTGATCTGTGGGTTCTTAGACAAAGTGTCTCACATGATGGGAATAATTTTCTTCTTGTCTTTACTTCCTAGATGGGTCCTGTTTTAGGATAAATAGCAGTGGATAGCTTCTCTAATTTTTTTTAAGGCCAGAAGGAGTCAGTAGTTATTAATGAGTTGACATTTTTTCTGTATTTAATAGTATTTAAATTTGATTAGATTTTGAAGCTATTGATTCCTGCTTGTAAAGGAACAGACAGTCTGTCTGCAGTCTACACACAAATGTTGCATTGGTTTAACTAAAAATCAACTTTTAAATAAACCACTCCCATATGGACACACTTAAACTGGAAAGAAAGAGAACATTTTCAACAGTGAGGGTAATTTGATAACATTGGAACAACTTACCACTGGTTTGATTCCCCATTGCGTACAGTCTTTAAATCAAGAATTTACGTTTTCTAGAAGATATTTTTTAGTTCAACCAGAAGTTATGGTCTTGATGTAGGAATCGCTGGGTAAAATTCTCTGGCCTATATGATGCAGGAGGCCAGACTAAATGATCATAATGGTCCTTTCTGGCCTTGAAATCTGTAAATGTATGAAATTGGTTTATAACTCTTTGATATCAATTTAGCTTAATACAGTAAATTACCAAACTAAGCAAAATAAATTTAGGATAGTTGCAAACTGATTTAAGAGTGTCTACATGGGTACATGGCACTGGTTTAATGAAGTTGATTTAAAAACAGATTTTGGTTCAGATGGTCAGACTTTGCATCTAGAGAAGGTCAGAATAGTCTGTGAAGTAGATGTGATAGTAGCAGTTGGAATGTGTGTTTGAGAGCACCTCTCCCAACAAATACAATTGTGAGGAATAACTTTAGGTTCTTAGGTTTATAGCTGTGGGCTATATGAGGGTGAAGCCTCACCCTTCCAGACTGTGACTCACAGAAGGCCGTGGTGTCAGTGGTGCAGCCTCACAGTGGTTTAGGTAACACATTGCAGTGTGCAGGGGCGGCTCCAGGCCCCAGCATGCCAAGCGCGTGCTTGGGGCGGCATGCTGCGGGGGGCGCTCTGCCGGTCGCCAGGAGGGTGGCAGGCGGCTCTGCTGGACCTCCCACAGGTGTGCCTGCAGGAGGTCCACCAAAGCTGCGGGACCAGTGGATTGCGGGACCAGCGGACCCTCCGCAGGCATGCCTGCGAGAGGTCCACCGGAGCCGCCTGCCACCCTCCCGGCGACCAGCAGAGCGCCCCCCACGGCATGCCGCCCTGCTTGGGGCAGCGAAATGTCTAGAGCCGCCCCTGGCAGTGTGCTTCCCTGTAGCTGCAGTGGTGTCTATGGACTATTGATTGTCTCTGCTATTGGTCTGCTTTTCATCTTTGCAGCAATCGTGTAGAGGATCAGGATGTACGAATGATGAACGAAAATCAAATTGTTACAAACTCCAAAAAGAAGCAGATTGCTGCTGACCCAGGTGAGTTTCATTTTTTTACGAGAACCTTTTGCCCACTTTCCGCAGACACAGAATGAATAACAGGCACGCTTTTTGGCAGATATACAATCACCAAGAGTATGGAAAGTGGGGAACCGCCTGTAAATATACCTCCCTTCCCTGCCACCACCACCCCACTCTATGAGGGCAAACCTTCTAGTTCAAGCTCCTCCTGCCCCAGCATGAAAGCAGGATCCCTTCATCTAGGCCAGTGGTTTTTAAACTTGTTGATGCCCGTGATCCAATGGAGCTGGGGATGAGGGGTTTGGGGTGTGGGAAGGACTCAGGGCTGGGGAGAGGGTTGAGATGCAGGGATGAAGGCTGCAGGGTGGGGCTGGGAATGAGGGTTTCAGGGTGTGGGAGGGGGATATGAGCTGGGCAGGGGGTTGGGATGAGGGAAGGGGTCAGGGCTCTGGGCTGGGGGTGCAGCCTCTGGGGTGGGATCAGGGATGAGCGGTTTGGGGTGCAGGAGGGGGTTCCAGGTTTGGGGGAACTCAGGGCTGATATAGGGGGTTGGGGCGCGGGGTTGGGCATGGACTTACCTCCGGCAGCTCCTGGTCACTGGCACAGCCAGGGTGCAGAGGCAGGCTTCCGACCTGTCCTGGCACCACGGACTGCGCTGCACCTGAAGCAGCCAGCAGCAGGTCCAACTCCTACGTGAAGGTGCTCAAGCAGCTCCATATGGCTCTCACCTGCTGGCACGGCCCCCCACCCAGCTCCCATTGGCAGGAAACCGGCCAGTGGGAGTGCAGAGATGGTGCTTGGGGTGGGGGCAGCATGTGAAGCACCGTGACCCCCTTTCTTGGCCGCTTCCAGGCCACAGCACAGTGTTGGGGCAGGTAGGCACTAGCCTGCCTTAGCTGGGCAGCACTGCCAATGGGACTTTTAACGTCCTGGTTGGCGGTGCTGACCAGAGCGACCCAGTACCTTCCATTCTGTGATTCAGTACTGGGTCACAACCTGAACTTTGAAAAACACTGATCTAGGCCACACCTCTGCCACAGAGCAGTAGGACCTCTTATCCAGACCTGGTTTCGTATAACTAAACCCTTGAACTCTCACAGCTCTAAGGACAGCTCTGCTCACAGGTTTAAAGCTTGAGGAATAATAGATGAGAAAACTTATCTCACAGTTCTCCTCCATTCTCAATTCACATAAAGTAACCCCTTTCCATCCTCACTTTCCCCCTCTCCATCTTCTTCCCAGATATAAAAAATGAGCCCTTGCTTACCTCTCTGTACCCCTCCTGGCCTGCTTCCAACATACTTGCTAAATGGAAACAACACAGCACTATGAATACAGATGGTACCTAGGGTGACTAGATGACAAAGATGAAATATCGGGATGCATGATCGGGGGGGCGCATGGAGCAAAGAAAAAAAAGATGGTGGCAGAGCAAAAAAAAAAAAAAAAAGCTGGAACGCCCTCCCCCCGCCACCAGGCAGCAGTAGCACAGCCCCATCTCCACCCAACTTTTGGCTCTGACACCCCAGATCCCGCCCCCCGGCTCCCCCATCCCCTCGCTCCCGGGCCCAGCCTGGGCTCCAAGCTCTGCAGTCGAGCCATGCTCTGGGCCCCTCCTGCAGCTCCCAGCCCAGCCGCTCCCAGGCTCTGTTGCCCCAGCCCCGCAGCAGGGGCTACTCCGCTCCGCCTCGCCAGGGACACCCGCCTTCTGCAGCCCCAGGAGCCCCGCTCCGGCCACAGGGAGTTCGGGGACCCACTCAGGCAGGGGGCGAACCAGGCAGCCAGGCCCGGCCCCTCCTGGCAGGAGTGTGTCCGCCCCACACGTGTCTCTGTCCACCCGGGCCCTGTCCGCTCTGCGCTGCCCCCAGGCCCACCACGCTGCCCCGCAGGCTGCAGGGCTGGAGCAGCCTCTGCGCTGCGCTCCTGGCTCCCCCTCCCAGCCATGGCCCGTATGCAAACCTGGGAGGGAGGAGGAATGCCATGTGCTTGGGGAAGAGGCGGGGCCAGGGCGGGGATTTGGGGAGGGATCCAATGGAGTAGTGAGGGGGCAGGGATTTGGGGAGGGATCCAATGGGGAAAAAGGGGGCGGAGTCGGGGGGCCAGAGCCCCTCTGGGCTCCTCCTGTGCGCCGGAGCAGAGGGCACAATTGCTTGTTTGTCCAGTGTCCCGACCAAACATCGGTCAGGACGCGGGACAAACAGGCAAATATCGTGACAGTCCCGATAAAATCGGGACGTCTGGTCACCCTAATGGTACCTGCTCATAGTAGAGAGGCAGTTTGTTTTCCCACTAGTTGGCAGGTTGAGTTAAAGACTATGAGGGAGCCTATTCTGTAATTCAACCTGCTAACTAATGTGAAAACTACAAATTGCCTTGTCTTCACTAGGCTTTTACCTTGCATTTGTTACCTTGAGTTGGCTAACTATGTGGAAGCCCTGAGGGAAGGAAGCAATTGGCCAGCATAGCCCTTAAGAATCCCTCAGAGAGGAAGCAGCAAACTTGCTGAAGGGCTTCCTTGTTCACCCCTCCAAAGTCCTGCAGGTGAGTCAAAATTTCCACATGGTCAGTGGTATCAAGAGCTGCTGATAGTCATCTTACACTAGTCTGCAACTAGTAGATCATCCCTCGTCGAGGTCAGCCCAGTCTTTGTTCTGTAACTCAATCTGAAAATGGACTGATATGGATCAAAGAAATCTGTTGAATGCAAGTGTAGCTCACGCTGACTCATCACTACCTTCTTGATAATGGAGCCCAAGAAAGGGACCCGGTTCAAGATGAGATGAAAGTTGATGAGGTTGTCCATGTCCAAAGTTGGTTCCCAAGCAAGAGTGTAACCGCTCTTGTTTAAACATGGCAGGCAATTTTGGTACCTCAAGGAAGACATTACAGTAATGCTACTCCTCAGTATTGGCCTCGGTGTGTCTCCACTGGGTTTTTAGTCAGCTTTGAAAGACATAAATTCATCTCAGAGGTGGTTGGTTGTGCTACCCAAGTAAACCACGCAGTCAAGACAGTGTTTTTATTTCCATCCACTCTTCTCATGGAAGCTGTCAATCAGCCTGAATCTGATCAATCTTCTCTAAATAATAATCACAATTAATGGGCAGTTCTTTGTGACTTTACTGAGAAATACTGGGACTGTGTTACCATACTGAATATGAGGATTCATGGGACTTGATCGCAGGTCTATGCTGACGGGAGAAGCTGCAGAGTTTTAAGTGTAGACCTGCCGTCAGAGTGTCACAGCTAAATACAACATGGAACAGATTGTTTAGCACAAGTATTTAAAACACATTTCAAGGGACCATTCAAGATTAAGTGGCCCATTAACACCCCTGTATTCATGAGGAGGAAGAGTGGGGAAGCAGCTGGGGGAGGGTTATTGGTTTATAGATTGTTGTAGTTAACCATAAATCCAGTGCCTCTGACTGGAGGGGTGAAGAAGAGCTTTGTGTAAGCTTGAAGGCTTGTCTCTCTCACTAACAGAAGTTGACCCAATAAAATATATTACCTCACCCACCTTGTCTCTAATATATTAATGGCCCCTGTGGCAGAGCTCCAACCTTGTCTCCATGGGTCCCACGCTCCAGGCAGTTTATGCTAGCCTCAGAGGCTCACTGTGACCCTCCACATTGCCTTTCACTCTTTAGGGGCAGGGTTACAGTCCTCTGAGCCCATTTCATCATAAGCCAGCAAGGAGATTGGTGAGAGAACTCCCACAGTCTCTGTTGTCCCTGGGGGCTTATTTCAGAACAGTTTAGCCTCCTGTCCTGACAGGGGCCTGACTTCCCCTCCCAGGAGATGTTCTTGAAGTGGTGGGTTGGGGGGAACCCAGGCCCACCCTCTACTCCAGGTTCCGGCCCAGGGACCCTAGTGGCAGCAGCTGTTGGCAGCTGACCTTTCACCGCCAGAGCTGCTACACTTCCCTGGGCCGCCTCCCCACAGCTCCCCCACTTCTCTCTCTCAACACCTTCTTCACCCTTACCTTAGGGCTCCCTTTCCAGTGGCTTAGGGTATCTTCATTACCCAGACCATCAGCCGCACTCCCTTTCCTCTGGCTCCCTTTTCCTTTCCTTGGCCTGACCAGAGGGAGCTCTTTTACAGCATCAGAGGGGCCTTAATTAGAGTCAGGTATTCACATTAGCCTAACGGCCTCACCTGACTCTTTGCAGGCTAATTGGAGTCATGTGTCCACCTTAGCCTGGAGCAGCACCCACTCTGGTCAGTCAGGGAACAGAAAACTGCTTATCCAGTGGCGAGTATATCTGCCTTTTACTACTCTGCTGTACCCAACTGGCCTGGGTCTATCACACCCCATATATGTTCTGCCCCATATGTAGTTGCAGGTACTATATTTAAGTCAAGACAGCCCCCTAGCGGGGCACTTCAGATGCCTCAAAATCTACTGCCTAGCCTCCCGCTTCTTATAGTGGCCCTGGATGTGGGTTGAAATTCAGGCTCATGTTGACTCATGTAACTTATGCACTTGCACCAAGGTGCTGCACACCAAATCTCTTGGCACCCTCATGCCTCTGGAGACTCTGCCCCAGCCATGGACAGCCAGTGCCATGATTCCATGGTAGAACTCCCCAACAATTGGCCACACAGTAGTACTAACAGTTGTAGATCAATTGACCAAGATGGCACACTTCCTCTCCTGTGCCCACATACCGTCAGCTCAGATGACGGCTCAGCTCTTAGTAACAAATATCCTCTGCCTCCCTGGGCTCTACTGCCTCTGTCGCAAAACCCTCAGGCTACTAAACATCCATGCTTATGCCTCCTCAGCATACCACCTGCAGACAGATGACTGGATGGAGAGGATGAATTAAGTACTTGTGCAATATTTACAGTCCTTTCTTAATTACAGCCAAGACGCCCTTGTACTGTATGCTGAATATGCATACAACACCGACCATGCCTCCATAGGGAAAAGCTCTTTTTTTTTTTTTTTTTTTTTTTGCTAACTGTGGATTCACCCATTTCCTCCTGCACCATCAATAGCCTCCCTGAACCCACCGCCTACTGGCTTGGTTCAATGAATCCACCACATAAAAGAAAAACTAAGGGGCACTTTGAGGACGCTAAGAAGGACTACACAGGATACACAGACAGCCAGAGACAGGAGAGGCCAGTCTTTTCAGTGCACAAGAAGGTCTGCTTGTCTGTTAAGAATCTCACCATGAACAGGCCATCTCGCAACCTAGACCACCGGTTCCTTGGAAACTACCAGTTTTGTCAGAAAATCAGCTCTGTCACTTTCAAACTCCACTTACCTAGTACCTCAAATTGCACCTGATCTTCCTTGTTTCCTCTCTTGAAACCATACACTGAAAACCTGTTCCCTGACCGAACACAACCACTGCCCTCACTAGTTCAAGGTCCAGATCATACTGGACTCTGGACTAAAGTGGAATCAGTTGTGATACCTCATAGGCTAGGAAGGTTGTGGTCCCAGAGAGTGCTCCTAGGAGCCTGCCGGTAATGTTCACACCCCTAGACTTGTACAAGAGTTTCACAAAGGTCACTTTGACAATCTGGTCTTACAATATCCCAGGGACACCCCTGAAGGAGTTGGGGCATGATATGAAGGTTCATGGGACATGACCCCAGCACTTCCATGCTGCCATGGCAGAGCCATCTTGAATGCACCATACATTCTGGGAGACCAGCCACTGCTGGAAGTGCTGACCATAGTAGAGATGACTGGTATCCCCTACCATGACCTCTGATTGACCCAGACATACTATTTAAGCTGGAGGGAGTATCAGGAAGTTGTCTGTGGAACAAGGCAGATCCCTGACTTGCTGTTGAAACAGATCCAGCATTATTCTTACCTCCTTGCTCTGCCCCATTTTCTGGCTATTGACTCCAGTCTGATCCTTGGCTGTGGTTCTTGGCTATTGACCCTGGCTCAACCCTAGGCTCCAGTCCCTGGCTATTGACCTTGGTGTGACCCATAGCTCTGGACTCGGGCTACTGACTCAGGCCCAACTACTTACGGCTTCAACCATTGAACCTGACCTCCCACACCCTGATTCCTGACTCTGAGGAGTCCAGGTTTCTCATATTGCTCACAACTCAGACCCTAAGAGAGATAAATTTTGCCTCAACCACACCTACAATATAGGAATAAAAAATGTCCATATCATGCAATCAATTGGATTCAGAGCTAGTTTTCCAGCACCTGTACTCAATCCTTTTCCCATTGTTTCCTCTGTTATGTGTTGCCTAAATTCTGTGTTGATCTGCAAGATCAGTGCCGAAGCAGAAGGTATCCAGGTGCCCTGTACAGAACAGTTACACTTTGACTTCTTGTCACATCTCTTGTGCCAGCACTGGGTGGTCGTGATAGCACCGTGTGTCTGGGTCAGAGATGGTCTAGATCTCATTCTTCACTATCAACTCCCCAACTGAGGAGTGAGGGTCACCTGCTGCTGCTTCTGAGCTGCTCCCATGCAGGACTTGCCTTTAGATACCTGGGTAGACTGCGGTCCATCTTTAGCCACTTCTCATTCAGGTCATCCCCTACTTTGCAAAGATGAAATGTATATTGCTAGCACTGAGATTGAATGATGCTCTTCTTCCTTACCATATTGCCATGTTCTTCCACTTTCCTTTCTCTTCTTCCACATCCATCCCATTTATTGTGTCATCCTGCCATGTCTCCCATAGATGGTGCATCCCTATGTGACCTATCTGATTCAGCTATAACTCACAGCAGATTTTGCTTCTGTCTGAACCTCCCAACTATCTCCTCCAGAAAAGAAATTTGTACTTGTGCATATGTCGCTCTTCTAGCTTTCATTCAGAAATACAATGATATACAACGTCCACGTCAGATCATTCTGGTTCAGTCAGGAGCCATGCTAGATTCTAGCTTATTTTTCTTTAGAGATGCCCTCCTCTTTCACTGTGGAAAAGGTTTCATAGATTCATAAGAACATAAGAACGGCCATACCGGGTCAGACCAAAGGTCCATCTAGCCCAGTATCTGTCTACCGACAGTGGCCAATACCAGGTGCCCCAGAGGGAGTGAACATAACAGGCAATGATCAAGTGATCTCTTTCCTGCCATCCATCTCCATCCTCTGACGAACAGAGGCCAGGGACAACGTTCTTTAACCCATTCCTGGCTAGTAGCCATTTATGGACTTCACCACCATGAATTTTATCCAGTTCTCTTTTAAACACTGTTATAGTCCAGCCTCACAACCTCCTCAGGTAAGGAGTTTCCACAAGCTGACTGTGTGTTGCTGTGAGAAGAAGAACTTCCTTTTATTTGTTTAAACCTGCTGCCTATTAATTTCATTTGATATGACCCCTAGTTCTTGTTATTATGGGAATAAGTAAATGTAACTTTTCCTTATCCACTTTCTCAACATCACTCATGATTTTATGTAGCTCTATCATATCCCCCTTAGTCTCCTCTTTTCCAAGCTGAAGAGACCTAGCCTCTTTAATCTTTCCTCATATAGGGACCCTGTCCAAACCCTAATCAATTTTAGTTGCCCTTTTCTGAACCTTTTCTAGTGCTAGAATATCTTTTTCGAGGTGAGGAGACCACATCTGTACACAGTATTCAAGATGTGGGCATACCATGGATTTATATAAGGGCAATAATATGCTCTCAGTCTTATTCTCTATCCCCTTTTTAATGATTCCTAACATCCTGTTTGTGCCATTTTTGACCACCTCTCCACACTGCGTGGACATCTTCAGAGAACTATCCACGATGACGCCAAGATCTTTTTCCTGACTCGTTGTAAGCTAAATTAGCCCCATCATATTGTATGTATAGTAGGGGTCATTTTTTCCAATGTTGCATTACTTTACATTTTATCCACATTTAATTTAATTTGCCATTTTGTTGCCCCAATCACTTAGTTTTGTGAGATCTTTTTGAAGTTCTTCACAATCTGCTTTGGTTCTTAACTATCTTGAGTAGCGTTTACTATCATCTGCAGACTTTGCCATCCTCACTGTTTACCCCTTTCTCCAGATCATTTATTAATAAATTGAATAGGATTGATCCTAGGACTGACCCTTGGGAACACCACTAGTTACCTCTCTCCATTCTGAGAATTTACCATTAATTCCTACTCTTTGTTCCCTGCTTTTAACCAGTCTCAGTCCATGAAAGGCCTTCCCTTTATATCCCATGACAGCTTATTTATGTAAGAGCCTTTGTGAGGGACCTTGTCAAAGGCTTTCTGGAAACCTAAGTACACTATGTCCATTGGATCCCCCTTGATCCACATGTTTGTTGACCCCTTCAAATAACTCTAATAGATTAGTAAGACACGATTTCCCTTTACAGAAACCATGTTACTATTGCTCCAAAGTTTATCTTTTTCTATGTGTCCTGACAATTTTGTTCTTAACTATTGTTTTGACTGATTTGCCCCGGTACCAAGGCTGTTGACATTAGACTTACCAGTCTGTAATTGCTGGGATCACCTCTAGAGACCTTTTTCAGAAATATTGGCGTTACTTTAGCTAAACTTCAGTCATTGGTACTGAAGCCAATTTAAAGGACAGGTTACAAACCTTAGTTAATAGTTCTGCAGCTTCACAATTTGAGATTCTTTCAGAACTCTTGGCGTGAATTTGCCATCGAGGGGTCCTGGTGACTTGTTAATGTTGAATGTATCAATTAATTCCAAAACCTCCTCTAGTTGACACTTCAGTCTGTGACAGTTCTCAGATATTGTCACTTACAAAAGCCAGCTCAGGTGTGGAAATCTTCCTAACATCCTCAGCCGTGAAGACCTGAAGCAAAGAATCCATTTAGTTTCTCTGCAATGACTTAATCATCTTTAAGCGCTTTTTTTTTTGTATTTCGATCATCAAGGGGGCCCCACTGGTTTGTTTAGCAGGCTTCCTGCTTCTGATGTAACTTAAAAAAACACATTTTGTTATTACCTTTGGAGTTTTTTTGGCTTAGCCGTTCTTCTGCAAAACTCTTCTTGGGTTTTCTTCTTATTACACTCTTGCACTTAAGCTGGCAGTGTTTGTGCTCCTTTCTATTTGCCTCACTAGGATTTGACTTCCACTTTTTAAAGGAAGTCTTTTTATCTCTCACTGCTTCTTTTACATTGTTGTTAAGCCACGGTGTTTAATATGAGAAGGGATCATGAGATTATCTAGTCTGACCTCTTTGTATGTTACAGGCCATTAAATTTTACTGTTACTCCTGTAGGAGCCCAGTAACTTGTGTTTGACTAAAGCATGTCTTCCAGAAAGGCATCCAGTCTGGATCTGAAGATCTCAAGGGATGGAGAATCCACCCATTCCCTTAGGAGTTTGATCCAATTGTCAATCTTTCCTCACTCTTACAGTGGAGAGGGTTCTCTTTCTTTGGGGCTCAGTACTGGGGAGCAAAGGTATAGCTTTCTGTCTGGCGTGGAAAATGGAATTGATTCTTGTCTCCTGGTTTAACTTGCGACTTCACTGTTAATATGTATTATTGATCCTAAAACAACATACTTTTCTGTCCCAACAGCTTTACGTCCAAAAACCTGCATACGTGATAAAGGAATGTTGAGGAGGAAAAGACACTGAGAGGTTATGAAGTGGATATCCTGAGGGCACCAGCTGAGATGCCTACCATCTGGCACTTCTGAATGCAAATCAACCATGTGGCAGATGTTTGCCACTTGACACTCCTGAACCACCACCGAAAGGCCTGAAATCTTTACTGTCTAATGATGGGAAGTTTCATTTGATGGAGGAAGCTCTTTAGAAATGAAATTTTAAGTATACACTGATAGTGTTTTTTATTATGTCAGCACCTATACTATCTGAATTTTCATTCTCTGTTAACTGGCAAACCAGTAAACAATGTAAGTAAAGTCACTGTTAACTTCTACCTATCTCTACTTAAGTGGACCTGCTTTTGAGTCAGAACCTTAATGCTAACTGGAGTCCATTCTCAATGTGTACCACATAGCTTTGGGGAAGCAGTACTGTAGAACTGAGAAAAGACCAGAGTGTAGTTCAGTCCTAAACGCTCAAGTTTTAAACTGTTGATCAGCCACAAAGCCTTTGAGCCCCCAAATTATTTCTATTCCAGTTCAAGCAATTTGTATATAATCCACTGGAAAATGTACATATTAGGAAAAACTGTACTTCAGGAGAAAAGCCCCTCCACCAGCTCACTATGGAGTAGTGCTGTTAGAGGCAGGAAGTAACATTGATTTTGATGCCCATGGAAACTCCTTTCCCCCCATTTCTCCAATTGACAGAGGTATCAATGGTAGCATGGGAATTGCCTTTTAAAAATTCAGGTCAGGAAGCAGGGTTTCCATGAGTTCATGATCAGTAAAGTTTTAGCAAATTGCTCAATTCTCATTTTTGCAGTGAAAGGATTTGAAATAATGATAAATTTGCATTAATTTCACTATTGTGAAAATAGCAAAAAAATGTGTAGCTGGACCATTACCTCCTTATACATACTTCATAACCCTGCAGCCAGAACACTCCTCTCCTATTCTCTTTTACACACATGGTTACATACTGGATTGTGTACAACGAGGCTGTAGCAATGCATGCCGTATAGTGCACAAAACAGATCTATTGTCATCAACATACCACACCCATCCTGGCAAACTAAGTGCTTTCCCTCCGGTAGGTAACTTGTGTTCCATATATAAATGGATTATATTTCTGGATCTAAACCTGAAGAGTTCAGATATATTGTACTATAAGTGTGGTGTTATACAACTAAAAATTTGACAAAAAAAATGACTGTGTTTCAGGATGCAGTTATGTAAGTGTCATTTTCACTTAAAACTTGTAGCTGATTATAAACTATAAATCTCTTTTCCGTAAAAAAGATTCTTCTTTTTCCCAGATAGAGAGTTCCCAGTGTTCACCGTAGAGGTGAGACACTGAAATACCATAAGACACATTTCTTTTAGACAGATGCTATTTTAAACATAAAGCAAAGACTTACCACTGCAATTCCTGATACAGCAACCAAATTCATTGCTGCCAATTCTAGGCTACATCAGGATTATCTGAGAACCTAATAGCTTGTATATTTGCTTATGAAAATATAATTTTATTCTTTGTCCTGGTCAATGTTGTTTGCCGAGTTGTAAAGCACAAATGAAATGTGCTCCCCCCGATTTCTGTGTATTGATATTGCAGCTATATGTAACATTTTGTATTTTAGACAAAAATAACTTTTTACTTCCTCTAAATATAAAATAGATTTATATCTCTATTTCAATATCATTAAAATGCTGTTATATGGAAATATTGATGTGCTGGCCATTACCATGAAAGAGTCTTATTGCAGCCGCCAGGAGATAAATGGTAAAGTCACTTCAACAGAGCAGGGTTAAGATCCTGATTAGGAATACTGTAAATGGAAGTCTCCTCTTAGTTCCTAGAAGACATTTGTCCACATCATAAAGCAGCTGTAAAATTTTCGTTTCTTGGCCCTTTCTGCTCAAGGGAGTGCTGCCAGTCAGGGCTGGAGTAGATTTGGGATATTGTGGGTCCAGGTGAGGACTGTTACAGTAGTGAAGGGCTAATGTTTTGATTTCCAGGTCTGCACCATTGTCAGTAAAGCCTAGTCTATACTAGAAAAAATTAGTAGCCACAATTCATGACTATAACAGCTTACTATGGTAGCAATGGTGGAAGCTGTAGTGTAGATGGGACTTAAACATGGTTGTACAAATGCCTGAGTCCTAAGCACTGTTGAGATTCTGCCTTAGCTACCCAGTAGAGCTGCACCGATTGTGAATTATGATGACAAAGTTTGCTAGTATAGATGCAACCCAAAAGAAACCATATAGAATGATGTTAGGAAAGTGAGTAATCCAAGAACTGTTGGACTGTGCACTGGTTCAGCTCTACTGGTGGTAAAAATGGTGAGAATGAGTGTGTACAGTGCAGCCACTGGCATTTTGAGCACTGTTGTCTTCATAGGCTCAAAGCATGTCTCTGTGGCCAGTGGCCACATCTTGTCTACACTATGGCTCCCACTGCTGCTACCATCAGTGGAGCTGAAATTTTAGCAAAATGTGATAGCTTGTGTACATGGTGATTTAGTGTGTGACAAACTAGGGTATGACTCTACAGTCCACTAGCGTGCCTGCACACTAACTGGTCATGTGAACCTTGCTACCTCACACTAAACATTCTGTCTTTTAGTGTGCAATGGCAGAGACCACATGAGCAGTGAGTGCATAGCATGCTAGTGCACTGTAGAGTCACTTGCTGGCTTGTCGTTCATTAAATCACCATGCAGACAAGCCCTCTGAAGGTCTTGGAGAGCTGGAGTTTAAAGAATGACAATTATTGGTAAGGCCCTTGCTAAAAAGCTTCCCTAACTTATACCATTTATTTATGTCAAGTCGCACTATGCCTTTATTGGTGAACTGAAGATAATATTTCCCTCCTCACAGGGGTGTTGAAGACGTTGTCATTAATGTTTGTGAGGTGCTCAGATACTACAGACATAGGTAGATAGAGTTGAATGTTGTATTTTGCAAGGCTAGGTAACCGGAGTGTAGCTGTTGAGTAACGTGACAGTGAACAGTACTGAGATACGTCTGTTAAAACTGCTTTCAAAACAGGCCTGGAGTAATGGATACTAGCATCCAAATAAGCTCAGCATTTCTGAATGATCAGCCATAGAAATGCTGCCCATTCTCCTCTGAGCCAGCCAGGCACCATTAAAAATGATACATTAATTTCTTATTAACAGTCTAAGTTGCAAAATGTCCTAATGTCAGGCAGGAAAAGGTATTAAACTCTTGAAGCTGGGCCCTCCTGGAGTTTGCGGTGGACCCACTGTGTGCTTCACAGTGGGGGAAGCAAGTTTCCACATTCCCTCCTCAAGGCCGGGTGATTTTGGAAAACATTGCCAAGAAACCTCCCAGAACCCTTCTCAGAACCTTCACCCATGGGCGTTTCCACAGTAATGAGTGACTGGGCCCTCTGCAAGATATGTGTTCCCCTTCTGCATAGGGAGCCAACAAAATAAAGGTTTTAAAATAGATGGGGTACAACCATCACTGTGTTATACCTGGTGCAAAGTTCCTCAGCTCCTCTGGCCACTGTCATAACCTTGGATTGTCTCCACCGTAGCCACAGCCAGAGGGAACTTTTGGGAGCCTAAGCACCAGCATGTCTTTACAGAGGGGGCTCCATGGGAGGGAGTAGAGCAGGGGACTGGCTGTGCTCCATGACACCACACACTGCTCATGCAGGAATTATGCCAGCAGCATTAACTGCAGCATTCCCTCTGCAGCTGCAACCGAGCAAGTGCCTGGGGCCTTAGCCAACACAGGAGTTGGGGAGGCCATACTAGAGCTGGTTAGAAATTTTCCATCTAAACATTTTTTTGACGAACAGTGCTGGTTTTCGTCCAAGTTAAAAGACATTGAAAAAGTCTCTATTGCAACAAAAAATTCCCAGGAAAATCATTATTTTGAAACAATCATTTTAAAACATTTTCCTTTTGCAAGTTTTCAGAATTTTTGTTTAGCTTTCCAAAAAAAATTGAATTTCAAAATTTTATTTAGAATTTATTTTGGCCTTTTTATAAGTTTTACATTATTTCATGATATGTCAGTGGTAGTATCATGCCATTTTGCCTTTAAATCTCTCTTTGAAATCTACCTCTGCCATGATGCTTAAAGGTCCCTCCCAATCAGGTACTGGGTAGGTCAGGGACCAGCTGGACCTTGGATTCTCTGTTACACGTTGTTTACACAATTGTTATCTTGTCTCCTCCACCCACCTCAACTCTGACCTAGAATGTGAGCAATGTGTTGTGGTGACTGTTGCATTAATTTAGTCATAGATTCCAAGGCCAGAAGGGACCATTGTGATCATCTAGTCTGACCTCCTGTATAACAGGCCAGAGAACTGCCCCACAATAATTCCTAGAGCGGGTCTTTTAGAAAAACATCCAATCGTGAGTTAAAAATTGTTAGTGAAGGACAATCCATCACAACCTTGGTAGATTGTTCCATATATGGACCCAAAGGTGTTAACAAGACCCTGTCGCTGTCCAGCATTAAACAGTATGAAACAAGATTCAGTATACAGATACCTCCACCTGCCTAGTGTCATGACAAACACATCATTAAATATTCTTTTAGCCTTTTAGTAAACATGCAGTTCAAGCATTTGAAATGTAAAGTATTAAGGCTTTCATTGTAACCTTATGCCAGGTTCCCTTTTCCTTTAGCTGGCAAGTCGTTAGAAAGAAACAAAGCCTTTTTTGGCAGTCTTCAATCATTGCCCTCTTGTGGGAAACAGAGAAAGTGTTAGTTGAGATGGGCTGGAGCCGTTGTCGCTGATCCAGTCCCATCGCCTGGAAGACAAAACAAGACAACCACACACAAGAGGGGAGAGAAAAGAACAGCAAAGAAAGAAAATGCAACTTCTGTCCCTGCTGTTGACTCTCACTTGCAATCTCATTGCTGGAGAAACACAGACAACATGCGTGGTCTGATCAGCCACTCAGACCTGGTAAGCTTGTACCAGTGTCGGGCTGTGTAGGGCATTACTTTTAGTTGCCTCTTTGGCCACAGGCTTCAGCCGTGTTGCAAAATATTGTCTTGGCCAGCTAAGCCAGATTCTTACCAACAGAAGGCTTAGGAAGAGGGATAGGAAAGATAAGAAAATAACGTGGGGAGGAAAAAGATAAATTGGGGAGACGGGGGTTGTTGGGATGACAAAATCTCACATCCCAAGTGGGGTTTGGAATTTAGTGAGAGCTGGTGGAAGTGGTGATGTCATCTGGGGCCCTCTCTTTAGCCTGGTCTGATCTCAGGATTAGGACGATGAAGGCCCAGCAATGCCACAGTAGAGCCCAAGATCCCAGGAGATGGTGGGATTGGTGGCTATGATGGGCAAAGCTCACTCCAGCAGTTGTTTGCAGACAGTTTCTTCTCCTCCCCCGCCAAATCTTTTCTTTTAAGAACCCCCCAAAGGATAGATATGGGTGAAATAGCCCATCCCCTCATTATTTTTGTCACCAATTTGACCTAATTTCTGACACATCAATTTTGGTCCATTGATTTCCAGTCCCAAACTTCTCTTGTTTACCAGGCATGATCTTATTAGAGTTATATCAGGATGTGTTTTTGTTTCTACTAATTCAGCCTTTCTGCCTCCTTTTTGCACCTCATCCCATCAACATGCATTGTTTTAAGTTATTGTGACAGTTCACAAACTTTCACTTATTTTTGATAGTTGCACTTACTATGAAGGAAAATTTGTTGGCCCCGTTATTACAATATAATCCCTTTCTTTCATGAACCAATTCCATCCAAGATTGGCCACTGGTTCATGAAATTACTATTACAAAAACAGAAACCTTGCTTATTTTAAGCATAGAAAAATGGAAAAGGTATTTGGCTATATTTTTAGGTTTGCAAATTTCTTATTCCAAAATGGGGATTTATAGATTTTATTTGATTAGATGTTACAAAAACTACAATTAAACCTTAGAGGTGTTATCAAAGTGCAGAACAACTTACTTCATTTGTAGCTAAAACAAACCCCAAACTGCTGCTGTTATATGTGTATAATATGTTTAAAAACAAACCCTCTCTTATTGCTTCTTTAGCTGTGTGCCTAGAATGGGTAAAGATGCCAAAAACATCTCCCTTCTTTTTGCCATTTACACAGTTAAAGCTGTACAGTTACACACACCATGAAAATTTTATGACTTAGTGCTTACTTGGAGAACAATGGCATTTTCACCCAAGTGTGCTGCCTCCTTTAAAAAGAAGCAACAAAATGATGTTCATTGGAACCATTTTTGCATTCATGAGCCATTTGCAAAACCCAAAAGCAGTGAAAATTTGTAGGCATTTTTAGTCTACGCCATATCCTGCCCACCTGTTTCACCACAAACGTTTGTTAGGACAACGTGGCCATTGTGGGCTTGTGCCAGTTTAGCCCGTTATGGGAATCATTAGCATCATGCTGTCTCTCATGTACAAAACAACAGCAAATATCATTTACATCAAAAACAAAACCACCCCGCATTGCAACAACAAAAGAACAAGGAAGAAATTGCAAATCAAACAATTGCAAAAAGGTTTAGTGTTGCAACAGCCCTCAGTTCAGGTGATTTGAAATTTAATTTACAGTCAATTAATTAGAAGCCCTCAATTAAGAACATAAGAATGTCCACACTGGGTCAGACAAAAGGTCCATCTAGCCCAGAATCCTGTCTTCCGACACTGGCCAATGCCAGGTGCCCCAGAGGGAATGAACAGAACAGGTACTCATCAAGTGATTCATTCCCTGTCGCCCATTCCAAGCTTCTGGCAAACAGAGGCTAGGGACACCATCCCTGCCCATCCTGGCTAATAGCCGTTGATGGACCTATCCTCCCTGAACTTATCTAGTTTTTTTTTTAACCCTGTTACAGTCTTGGCCTTCACAACATCCTCTGGCAAAGAGTTTCACAGACTGACTGCGCGTTGTGTGAAGAAATACTTCCTTTTGTTTGTTTGAAACCTGCTGCCTATTAATTTCATTTGTTGACCCCTAGTTCTTGTGTTATGAGAAGGGGTAAATAACACTTCCTTATCTAATTTCTCCACACCAGTCATGATTTTATAGACCTCTATTATATCCCCCCTTGTCTCTGTAAGAGTCCGGTGCTGGGGCTCGTCCTTCTCAGGCGCAGCAGGGAGCCAGGGCGCCTCTCTACAGGCAGCAATCTGTCCAGGGCCTAGTCCCCTCAGCAGGAGCTGGGCAAACAGAGTCTCTAAACAAGGCAGAGTCCCGGCCCTTCAGCAGGGGCCGGGTAAACACGGAGTCTATAAGCCCGGCCCTGAAGCAGGGCGGGCAGTAAGCAGTTCCAGCTCAGGCCTTTCAGCAGGGCTGAGTAAACACAGTATATAATCCCAGGCCCTTGGGCAGGGCGGGGCAGTAAGCAGTTCCAGCTCAGGCCTTTCAGCAGGGCTGAGCAAACACAGGTAAGGGTCAGACCCTCAGGCAGGGGCTGAGCAGCGAGTTAAAGAGTATAAAGGGCCTTCTCAGGCCAGGAGGCAGGGGGGAGTCTGCCACCCGTGGAAGGGTGGCAGGGGGAACACAGGCCCTCCCACTCCACTGCGTTCCAGCCCAGGGCTCTACCAGCGGCAAAGATTCGCTGCAGTCAGTGAGGATCCTGTCCGCAACACACTGACATCAGTTCAGGGTTCTCTGGAGCCAGACTGGGGTCGGCTACCCCCAGGCCACTTCCAATCTCCCCCTCTCTAGGTACCTGTCTCTCACCAGCGTCATCTAGTGGATCCCAGACCATGGGCTCCTCACAATACCGGGCGTAGGGAAGCTCAGGCAGCTCCTCAGGATACCGGGCGTCGGGAAGCTCAGGCCGCTCCTCGGGATACCAGGCATGGGGCAGGCTCGGCACATGCTCTTCAGGGTAGTGAGCACGGGGCAGGCTCGGCCAGTGCTCTTCAGGGTACCGAGTACAGGGCAGGCTGGGTCCTCTCCAGCAACCCACACCTAATTGAGCGCTGGGGCCGGGCATTTATACTTCCTGTCCTGCCCCTTGACTTCCGGGGGCGGGGACAAGCGGTGGTGGCTCCGCCCACTCTGGCGTCAGTTCTGGCCCGTCCTTCTCAGGTGCGGCGGGGAGCCAGGGCGCCTCCCTACAGTCTCCAAGCTGAAAAGTCACAGTTTTATTAATCTCTCCTTATATGGCAGCTGTTCCATACCCCTAATCATTTTTGTTGCCCTTTTCTGAATCTTTTCCAATTCCAATATATCTTTTATGAGATGGGGTGACCACATCTGCACACAGTATTCAAAATGTGGGTGTACCATGGATTTATATAGAGGCAATATGGTATTTTCTGTCTTACTATCTATCCCTTTCTTAATGATTCCCAACACTCTGTTCACTTTTTTGACTCAAGGGTCAGCACCACCTGGGCTTCTGCCTGCAGTAACTTATATACAGAGCAATGTAATATTTCGTTAATCTCTGTGGGATGGGAGCAGACGTGAGTTTCTGCATCCCTAATCTGAGGGATTTGCCTGAGTGCAATGACCTTATTATAAACCATTGCTAGCAAAGGACCTCTTTTATCCCTATACTCACATACTATCTGCTGCAGATACCAGTCCAGTCATTAGAAGAGCAAAATCTGAGCTGTTGTTTTAATTTCATTTTTTCAGTAAAAATAATTATTTGCAAAAACATTTATCTCATCCCAGGGCTCACAGCAGGCAGAGAGGAGAAACAAACTTGTCATCAAGAAAGTTTCCTGTAGTCAATGTCAGGTCCAGTTTCAGCAAGAGTAATTCATTCCCATGCAGCAGCTGCATATCATTCAACATTGCCAAAAGTGTGATGCAAAAAGAAGAATTAATGTGACTTCTTGTCTCATCGTTAAATGTAAAAGATTAAACTTCAGGCTTATCCACCAATTCAATTTCCAGGCCATTAAGCAAACCATCACAACGGGATTGTTCACCTTTACCTATAGCCTGCTTACTCAGAATGAACTGAATCTGGATTGTAAATATTGGTTTGTTTATCACAGCATGACATTGGCAAGGGCAAAGAATAAAGAAAAAAACAAATCTGTAATGGACCATATCTCAGGCCAAGTCAGATCTACAATTGCCTTTTCATTTTTGAAAATCTAGCTAGCCGGTTATCATCATACTGGTATCTGATCACCCTGTACGTCCAAGGATGGCTAACTAGCTTACGTTTTCAATTTCTTTCTTAAACAAAACCAAATTCACCAATCAGCAGTATTTCAAATGCTAGTTCCTGGTAGGGGGCACTGGGTAGTGGGCAGGGGAGCACTGGTGGCATTTAAGCAGCCTTGGAACTTCTGACAGGTGCAGGGCAGGGCAGCTGGAAAATTGCTGAAATGAGTCAGGTAGGGATCACAGTGGTGATGTCAAGTCAGCATAGCAGGCTCTGGGCCAGCTGTTCCTGCTCCCACCCCTTATCCCCTCAGTTATAGGGTATGTGTCAAGCCCAGGTCAGGAACAGCCCAACCTAGTGGTCAGAGCTGGAATCCACAGTCAGGCATCAAGAGTCGGGACACGAGGAGATCAGAAACAGGAGACAAACTGGAGATCAGAACCACAAGTTGGCAACCAAAGTCAGGCCAGGTCAGGATACCCAGGGGTCAGAGGCAGGAGCCAAGCCAGGTCAGGATGCCAGGAAGTCAAATAGAAACAGGGTGGATCCCAGTTGTTCAGAAAGCTTCTGGTTCCTGTTGCTGGCTTACGTAGGGCTAGGGTTGCCAACTTTCTAATGGCACACCCTAGCCCTTCCCCTGCCCCAAGGCCCCACCCCTGCCCCACCCCTTCTCTAAGGCCCCGCCTCCACTCACTACATTCCACCTCCCTTGGTGGCTCACTGTTCCCCACTGTCACTCACTATCACTGGAATGGGGCAGGGGCTTGGGGTGTGAGAGGGGGTGAGAGCTCCAGCTGGGGGTGTGGGCTCTGGGGTGGAGCCAGGGGTGAGGGATTTGGAGTGCAGGAGGGGGCTCCAGGCTCAGGGGTGGGGCTGAGGAATTCGGAGTGTGGGAGGGGGCTGCGGGTTGAGGCAGGGGATTGGGGTGCAGGAGGAGGTACAGGCTCTGGGCTGGGTCTGGGGATGAGGGCTTTGGGGTGCAGGAGGCAGCTCCGGGTTGGGGGGTGTCTCAGGGCTGGGCCTGGGAGTTGGGGCTCAGGGTTGGGGTGTGGGCTTACCTTGGGTGGCTCCCAGTTAGCAGTGCAGCGGGGCTAAAGCAGGCTGCCTGTCTGTCCTGACACTGCATTGCACATGCCCTGGAAGTGGCTAGCAGGTCAAATGCTAGTAGGTGGCGGGGCAGGAAGCGCCGGCCACTGCTCTCACCTGCCATAGGCACACACCTCCCCCACCCAGCTCCCATTGGCCTGGAACTGGCCAATGGGAGTGCAGAGTCAGTGATCAGGGCAGGGGCAGCGCGTGTTGACCTGTGGCCCCGCCACACCTAGGAGCAGGACCTGCTGGCTGCTTCCGGGGCACAGCACGGTACCAAGACATGTAGGGACTAGCCAGCCTTAGTACCTTTAACAGCCTGGCTGGTGGTGCTGACTGGAGCACCAGTCCTTTTTTGACTGGGTGTTCCAGTAGAAAACTGGACACCTGGTCATCCTAAGTAGGACCAGCAGGCCAATCAGTTGCTCTGGGACTCCACTAATGGGAAATCAGGGACAGAGCCTGAAACTGGGCTGGACTTCACGGGTCTTGGGTCAGCAGTTGTCAGTAGGCTGCCCAGTGGAGAGTTGAAGCATGGCTGCTTTTGTGGTCCCGGGTTTGAGGCCTATGGATCATGCTATCCTGTGTCAGGGAAGGCCCTGGAGCAGGAGAATATGGCTAGAGTGCATTGCCTTCTGATAATGGGGACCATTACTGCTGGGGTAACAGAGCATCTCTTCTACAGTGTAAGTTACACTGGGGCCTGAATCAGCAGCTGAAAGGTGGCGTGGGACCTTTCCCACCCTTTCTGGAGGCAGGGGTGCAGGTGTCTCGGTGTCTGCGTGAAGCTGAGCTGGTAAGATTTTTATACAAAGCTTTCAGAGCTTTCTGTGCATTCTCCACAGGCCTGCAGCAAAGACGCGTACAGTACAATGTCGTTTCCATTCAGGTCGGTGTCAGCGACAGAATCAAGCAGGGAAGAGCTTCAGCAGGCCCACCAATACAAACTGGTGAGCAGGAAGCTAAAAGATCAGGTAAATTCACCGTCTGAGTCACAGGCCAGACAATATGTTGCTTGTTGCCTTTTGGAACACCTGGGAAAATTGGACATGTGTTTCACTGCCACTGCTGCTCTATAGGGGATAACAATGTGTGGGGCCCACTTCTATTGTGCTGGGCCCTTGGGTCCCCTAGGAGCTCACTGCCCAACCTGGGTCCAGAAGGGGCTGGTTTGAGAGTCAGCGCTGCCTTGTCAAGTTTGGTTAATGGAAGAGTTAAAGCCTGTTTTCGCCTCTCCTCCAAGTCCTGATTCTCTCTCTGGAGATAAGAGAAACTGGTTGGAGAGAGAAACGGCTTAGTGCCGCTGAGGAATTTCTGTTGCCTGCCCGGGGGATGGGTCATGCCCACATGGAGGACACATCATCACTGTTAAGGTTTCTTTCCCCAGTTTGAACATTAAAGTACAAAAAGTGGGGACCTGCATGAACACTTCTAAGCTTAATTACTAGCTTAGATCTGGTACACTGCCACCAGCCTGAATTTAGTGTCTGGCACACTTTCTGTTCCCCCAAAAACTTCCCTGGGGAACACAGATCCAAACCCCTTGGATCTTAAAACAAGAAGAAATTAACCATCCTCCCTCCTTTTCCCCCAGACTTTCCTCTCCCTGGGTTGCTTTGAGAGGCTTCACACAGATCCAAACTCCTTGGATCTTAAAACAAGGAGGAATTAACCATCCTCCCTCCTTTCCCCCCACCAATCCCTGGTGAGTTCAGACCCAATCCCCTTGAATCTTAAAATAAGGAAAATCAATCAGATTCTTAAAAAGAAAGCTTTTAATTAAAGAAAGAAAAAAGTAAAAAATTATGTCTGTAAACTGTTCCCAGAAAGATTTGAGAGCAGATGTAAAAATCTGGTCCCTCTTAAGTCCCAAGAGTGAACAAACATAACCTAATCTTACAACTTACAATTTTGACACATGAAAGACTGATTCAGAAAGATTTGGAGAGCCTAGATGACGTCTGGTCCCTCTTAGTCCCAAGAGCGAACAATGAACAAAACAAAAAGCACAAAATAAAGACTTCCCTCCACCAAGATTTGAAAGTATCTTGTCCCCCTATTGGTCCTCTGGTCAGGTGTCAGCCAGGTTTACTGAGCTTCTTAACCTTTACAGGTAAAGAGACATTAACCCTTAACCATCTGTTTATGACACGCCCCCCAAATCTCAGACAGTGTGGAACCACACTGGCAGTGATTTCTTCCTAGAATTTAGAATAAACAGATTAATAAAACACATGCACCTTTACATATACTACTAATTATGTAAACTACAAGACTTTTCACATTTTAAGGACAATTTTTAACCAGTTGATTCTGGGAAATTTTCACAGGAGAGTGCATCAGCTACTTTGTTAGAAGCTCCTGAAATGTGTTGAATTTCAAAATCAAAATCTTGGAGAGCTAAACTCCATCGAAGCAGTTTTTGTTTTTTTCCCTTGGCAGTATGAAGCCACTTTAGTGCAGCATGGTTGGTTTGTAGCTGGAAACGCCGTCCCAAACGTATGGGCGTAGCTTTTCCAGGCATACACAATGGCGTAGCATTTTTTTCACTGATTGACCAGTGGCTTTCCCTCTCAGACAGTTTCTTGCTGAGAAACACGACAGGATGAAATTCTTGATCCAGTCCCTTCCTGCATTAAAACTGCTCCTACACACGCTCAGACGCATCTGTGTTACTAAGAATGGTTTGTCAAAGTCTGGGGCCCTTAGCACAGGGTCAGACATGAGTGTTGCCTTAAGCTGGATAAAGGCCTTCTGACACTCATCAGTCCACTTAACTGCATTTGGCTGGGTCTTTTTTGGGTCAGGTCTGTTAGTGGGGCAGCGATTTGGCTGTAGTGTGGTACAAATCGCCTGTAATATCCGGCCAAGCCTAAGAAGGATTGGACCTGTTTCTTTGACTTTGGACAGGCCACTTTTGGATAGCATCCACTTGGCTGTAGGGGTTATTGTTCCTTGACCACACTGGTGTCCAAGGTAAGTCACTCTGTTTTGCCTATTTGACACTTTTTAGCCTTAACAGTTAGTCCTGCCTGCCTGATGCGCTCAAAGACTTTTTCCAGGTGTTCCAGGTGTTCTGCCCATGAATCAGAAAAAATGGCCACATCATCGAGGTAGGCAACTGCATATTCTCCCAATCCTGCTAGGAGACCATCTACAAGTCTTTGGAAGGTGGCGGGTGCATTTTGCAGCCCGAAAGGAAGCACATTAAATTCATACACCCCTGCATGGGTGATGAAGGCTGACTTTCTTTTGCGGGTTCATCTAGCGGTACTTGCCAGTACCCCTTGGTTAAGTCTATTGTAGAGATGAACTGGGCACGTCCCAATTTCTCCAATAGCTCATCGGTGCGTGGCATTGGATAGTTGTCGGACGAGTTACAGCATTTAGCTTACGGTAGTCCACGCAAAAGCGTATTTCCCCATCTGGTTTGGGACTAGAACCACTGGAGATGCCCATGCACTGTTAGAGGGGGATTATACCCATCTGTAGCATGTTTTGGATCTCCCGTTCTATAGCAGCTTGGGCATGAGGAGACACCCGGTAGGGTGGGGTTCTAATTGGGTGAGCATTACCTGTGTCAATGGAGTGGTATGCCCGTTCAGTCCGTCCTGGGTGGCTGAGAACACTGGGCGAAGCTAGTGCACAGCTCCTTGATCTGTTGCCGCTGCAGACATTCCAAGGTGTGGAGAGGTTCACCTCTTCCACACACGTCACTTTTTCCTTCGTAGTAGACACCTTCAGGCCACTCAGCGTCATCTCCTTCCTGGGCTGTAAACTGACAAACCTTGAAGTCTCTGGAATAAAAGGGCTTGAGAGAATTAACATGGTACACTTTAGCTTTAGGGTGAGGTGGGAAAGCTATGAGATAGTTAACAGCTCTAGGCGCTCTTGGACCGTGAATGGCCCTTCCCATGACGCTTCCATTTTATGGGCCTGTTGCGCCTTCAAGACCATAACCTGGTCCCCTACTTTGAAGGAACGCTCTCTGGTTTGTTATCATACCAGGCCTTTTGCTCTTCCTGAGCATCCTTTAGGTTTTCTTTAGCAAGGGCTAAAGAGTGTCGGAGGTGCTTTGTAGGTTGCTTACAAAGTTAGAATGTTAGTTCCTGGAGAAGGCGTAAACCCCTCCATTGCTGCTTCACCAACTGTAATGGCCCCTTAACCTCGTGGCCATACACAAGTTCAATGGTGAAAACCCTAAACTGGGATGTGGTACAGCCCTGTAGGGAAAAAAGCAACTGCTGCAACACTAGGTCCCAATCACTGGAGTGTTCATTTATGAATTTACGTATCATGGCCCCCAAAGTTCCATTAAACCTCTCCACCAGCCATTGGTTTGATGGTGGTAAAGGGTGGCAACCAAGTGATTCACCCCATGAGCTTCCCACAGATTTTTCATGGTCCCTGCCAGGAAATTAGTTCCCTGAATCTGTAGGATGTCGAGGGCCAACCTACCTGGCAAAAATGTCTGTAAGGCCTGGCACACAGTTTAGCCCTGGTGTTGCTTAGAGCTACTGCTTCCGGCCATCAGGTAGCAAAGTCCACGAAAGTCAGTATGTACTGCTTTCCTCTGGGTCTTTTTTGGGAAAGGACCCAGAATATCCACAGCTACTCGCTGAAATGGGACCTCAATTATGGGGAGTGGCTGGAGAGGGCTTTGACCTGGTCTTGGGGCTTCCCCACTCTTTGGCACACCTCACAAGACCGGACATAATTAGCAACGTCCTTGCCCATCCCTCCCAGTGGAAAGACTTCCCAACCTGTCTTGGTTCTGTTCACCCAGAATGGCCACTGGATGATCATGGCTAAGCTTAAGAGCTTTCCCCGGTACTAGTTGGAACTACCAACTGTTTTTGAGGATGCCAGTCTTCCTGGTGTCCACCAGAAAGAGTCTCCTTGTATAAAAGTCCTTGTTCTACAACAAACTGGGATCGGTTAGAAGAGCTGAGAGGTGGTGGGGTGCTCCGTGCCGCCGCCCAAGCTTTCTGAAGGCTGTCATCTGCTTCCTGCTCAGTCTGGAACTGTTCCCTTGAGGCTGGAGACATCAGTTCCTCCTTAAAAACCACTCGCAATCAGTGAAGAATGCTACACCATTGTGATGCCCTGGAATAAGCACGCTCCACTACGTTGGGTACGTCGTTCAGCTACCAAAAACCAGACCATTGCTGTTGCTAAGTGGCTGTCAACTGCCATGAGAAACAAGCAAAACTTCTTTGATGAGTTTAGCCTTCTCACATGATTTTGACATTCAACCACATTCAGGAGCTGCTGACAAAGTAAAGTTTGATGTCCCTCCCGTGAAAGCTTCCCGAATCAACTGGTTAAAATAAGTTTTCTTAAAATGTGAAAAGTTGTAGTTTTACATAATTAGTAGTAATGTAAAGGTGCATGTGTGTTATTAATCTGTATTCTAAAGTTCTGGAAGAATATCCTGCAATGGTTCCACACACTTCTGGAGATTTGGGGGTGTCATACAGAGGTTTAAGGGTATTGTCTCTTTACCGTAAAGGTAAAAAGCCAGTAAACCTGGCTGACACTTGACCAGGAACCAATAGGGGGACAAGATTCTTTCAAATCTTGGTAGAGGGAAGCTTTTGTGCTTTTTGTTTGTTTTGTTCGTTTCGCTCTTGGACTAAGAGGACCAGATGTACATCCAGGCTCCCAAATCTCTGAATCAGTCTTCATGTTTCAAATTGTAACGTATCGCTAGCAAGGCAGATTAGTCTTATTTGTTTCTCACTGTAAATGATTTTCTTTGTTGAAGGATTTTACCTCTGTTTGCTGTAACTGAACAAGGCGGTGGGGCCGCTTGGTCTATATGAATCTGAGTAACCCTGTAAAGTGTGTTCATCTGATTAATAACAAAACCACTCGCAATCAGTGAAGAATGCTACACCATTGGTATGCCCGGATAAGCGACGCCATACGTTGGGTACGTCGTTCAGCTACAAAACAGACCATTGCTGTGTAAAGTGGCTCAACTGCCAATGAGAAACAAGCAAAAACTTCTTGATGAGTTTGAGCTCTCCATTAAATGATTTTGAATTCAACACACTTCAGGAGCTGCTGACAAAGTAAAGTTGATGTCTCCCGTGAAAGCTTCCCAGAATCAACTGGTTAAAATTAGTTTTCTTAAAATGTGAAAGTTGTAGTTTTACATAATTAGTAGTAATGTAAAGGTGCATGTGTGTTATTAATCTGTATTCTAATAGTTCTGGAAGAATATCCTGCAATGGTTCCACACACTTCTGGAGATTTGGGGGTGTCATACAGAGGTTGAAGGGTATTGTCTCTTTACCGTAAAGGTAAAAAGCCAGTAAACCTGGCTGACACTTGACCAGGAACCAATAGGGGGACAAGATTCTTTCAAATCTTGGTAGAGGGAAGCTTTTGTGCTTTTTGTTTGTTTTGTTCGTTTCGCTCTTGGACTAAGAGGACCAGATGTACATCCAGGCTCCCAAATCTCTGAATCAGTCTTCATGTTTCAAATTGTAAGTATCGCTAGCAAGGCAGATTAGTCTTATTTGTTTCTCACTGTAAATGATTTTCTTTGTTGGAAGGATTTTACCTCTGTTTGCTGTAACTGAACAAGGCGGTGGGGCCGCTTGGTCTATATGAATCTGAGTAACCCTGTAAAGTGTGTTCATCTGATTAATAACTGGTCAGCCTCTTTGGCTTTTTCTTCTCTTTCTCTCATCTCCATCTCTTTTTCCTTCATCTCTATCTCTTTCTGTTTCATCTCCATAGTTCTCCTGTGGTTAGCCTCTTTGGCTTTCTCTTCTGCGTCCAGCCTAGCCATTTCTAGTTTGTTAGTTGCTCCACCGGTACTCATTTTTCTGCTTTCTTGTGCTGGCCACACACCCCTCTGCAGCTCACTGAAACCTGGGATGTACTCCACTCAGGGCTGCTTGGTTAACAGAGATTTTCTAACTAACTATACCCAAGAGGTGGAAAGAAAGAAAACAATTCAACTTGTAAATTCCTTTTTGCTGTCTGCTTGCTCACAGCATGAAGCCTCCTCTTAACAAAGACCCTTGTTAAAAAACTTAACACCTCTGCCCTCAAGCTGCTTTCTAAGCAGCTTGAAAGGAGAGAAAAAAGAAATCCTACTAGCTTTTGGTTAAGCTTAGTGTTAGTTTAGTCTTAGCTTAGTTGGCTGCTCTGTGTGATGCTCTCACCAGGATTCAAGCGTTGCCTGTCATGTAGGGGCCCATCCCCAACAGTGATCCCCACACGAGGTGCGTGTTGTCGTTCAGTGAAGGACACATTGAAGAGAATGTTGCTCCATCTGCAAGTCATTCACAAAGCGGAGTCAGGTGGAGAGATTTGTGGCTGAAGCAGCACATGTTGGAGCAGGCCATGAGGCTTCATTGGCACCAAGGCTCTCATCTTATTGGTACTCATCTTTGTATCCAGCAAGTGATGCCACTTTGCACTCAGGCTTTGCCGTGTCCCCCAAGAGGAAGAGGGGTCATTTTCCCTCCTCTGGTATGGCAAGGAAGAGGTCCCATACAATGAATTGGGCCCATTCCAGGGCTTGGAGAGATGCTTCCTCATCTTCTAAGAGGACTGGTGACCAGCACCATTCTTCCTCCAACACGCAGGATGGAGCAAATCCGTCTAACCACTATCTGGTACTGCACTGGGAGCAGCCAGAGCCCACACCATTGACTCCAGTTCGGGACATGGGGCATGCGTTGAGTCCAGTACTGATGGCATCCACACCAATGTCGACTGTTGCCATGCTGGTGGAGGTGGCATCAGACCTGCTTTGCTTCTCAGTCCCAGATTCTCCACTGGTTTGAGTTATCTGGTGCCATGGCTTCTACCACCTTGTCCTCCATTGTGCTCTTAGCAGCTTTTGGTCCCATCGCAGAGCTACGGGGCTCGTTAGCACCCCAGCTCACACTGCCCAGGCCTCAGGCTGTGGAGCTGAGGCTGATGCTGGGCCCAGCAACACAGGCTCCATCAACATTTGCACATCCTTTGGCAGCATCGTTGTCTTGGCAGCAGATCTCTTCATTGAGCTCAGTACCACCCTTAGCCTCGGTACCAGCGCCTCTCATGGTACCAGGTAGGAGTGTGTCTCATTTGGTACTACTAGTGCTGATTCCCACCCCCTTCATTCTGCTTCAGCACTGATGTCGCCCCCCCACACCCATATTGGGCTTCCGATAAGTCTGTTTGCCCCATTGGGGTTTGCTTCCCCATTGTTACCAGAGAACCTCAGGTTCCAGGTGAAGGTCATCCTTTCCCTCCTGATCTGATAGGCACCAGAGATTGCCCTGGGATCACCATTGGTACTGAGATTGGCATCTGTCCCAGAGTTGGACATGGGCTCTTGACCCGGTGCCTACTGGTCATCAGTGCCTTATCTGTATGCCCAGTGGCCTCCTTGGAATCCTTAGGATGCTCCTCAGTCCCTGCCATCCCACTCCCCCTCTTCTCCAGAGAGAGATCACTGGTTCAAAGAGTGACTCCTGCTCCCAGACCATGTCAGCCACCAGCCTATTCCCCCTGGACCTCCAGGATTCTTCCGGCTGGATACTGTGGTCAAGAATACGACCCATTTTTGGCACAGAAAACTGCCTTCTCATCCTCCCTGGATGACTCTACTTTGCCGGAATCTCCCTCTTCCTCTGTGCCTAAGAACTTTAAAGCCTATTAGGACCTCCTGAGGCATATCGTCGCTACCTTGGCTATCCAGATGGAATTGCTGCAGGAGAATATACCTAAGCTGCTGGATATTCTCCAGTCACTAGGTCTGGGAAAGTAGCCCTTCTGATAAATGAGGCTCTCTTGGAGCCTGAAAAAGCCCTCTGGAATATCCCATCTTCACTGCAGCTGACAGTGAAGTATTGGTAGAAGCCATACTTCATCCCTATGCAGGGTTTGGAGGGCTTCTACTCTCAACCAGCCCCTAAATCCCTGGTGGGAACTGCAACAAATGACAGGGCTTGGCAGGAGAGGCATCAGTTTATTCTAAGGACAAAGAGTCCAAGAGGATGGACTCAGCAGTGAGGAAGATTTATAGCTCCTCTTCCCTGTAAATGTGCATCACAAGCCACCAGGTGTTGCTCTCTAAATAAGACTTTTGATTCCTTTCAGCTTCCCAAGTGATCCATATCTCTCCATGTCAGGGACCTGTTGTTACTATTTGCCAGCCCATCACTCATGACTCTAGCACACTGGTGTGGCCAGGAAGGAGTCCGGGGCTGCACTTTTCATCCTCAGAAGAACTATCACATTGTGGGGGGCAATCCAGACCAGTGATAGGCTGTGTCTTCCCTGCCCTGCCACCTTGGTGCCTCGCAATGCCTTGCTGTTGTAGCTTCCAACTTGGATGGCTCACAATCAGCCTGTCAGCATGCAAGTCACATCCTGAGTGTCTATGTATAGCCACAGGCCTGATCCAGCCACTCTGACCCCAGCAGCCTGTCAGCAGCACACCAGCCACACTCCGGCTTCCAGCAGCCTTGGTTACACTTGCAGGGTGACCCCACCACGCTCCTAGTCCCAATTTCCCCCCCAAAAGCATGTTCTGAACCAGCCAGCCCTCACCTGGACAGTCCAGATATTGGAGGTCTATTGCCCTGGTAAAGGGGTCACTGTACAACCGTTTGCTACTTTAACCGGAGTTACCCAAATAGTTCATGCAACACTGGATTGGTTTTGTTTAAAGAATAAAACAAGTTCATTTAACTACAAAGAGAGATTTTAAGTGAGTGCAAGGCATTAAAGTCAGAACTGGTTACACGAGAAATACAGATAAAATGCTTTCTAGCAACTAAACGTAACAAAGTAAACTTGGTTCAAGGTAAAATCCTCACCCCACATTCCCAGCACCACTGCTGACCAAATTCTTACTTCAGGATCTGCCTCCAAAGGGTTGGTTTCTTTTGTCTTCTTCGGGGAACGAATGAGAGAGAGAGAATGCTGGGGTGTTTTTGCCCCTCGTTTTATGTTTGTCACCATTTGAAATGTTTTTTCTGAGGATATCCCCTAGACCACAATTTGAGGACTTCAATAACTCAGACATAGGTTAGGGGTTTGTTATTGAAGTGGATGGGTGAGATTCTGTGGCCTGCATTGTGCAGGAGGTCAGACTAGACGATCATAATGGTCCCTTCTGACCTTAAAGTCTATGAATCTATAAAGTGCCCTCCAGCTGTGAGGATGGAGACATGGGGTCTCCTGATGAAAGAGGCTCCATGGTGGTGTTACTAAAATGCAGCTCAGCCCATTCCTGCCCCACTTCCTTGCCAAAGAATGGCCACCTGACACGTGATTGCTCATCAGCTTTGATAACACCTGGCTAGAGGTGTCAGCTTGTCATTTGTCTTTGAGAAACCAGTTTACCCCCTCCCCAGATGTGTCTGGTAGATATGTTGAGTCATAATTTCAGCTTATGTTCATAATTCTACATTTAATGTTGCTACACACATTGAACCATAATATTATTGGCCAGTGAGTTGTTAGTTTTCAAAGGATATCTCCCAAGGCATATTTTTACAAATCTTATTACAATAACATGTAGGTGTGAATACAGAGGTGCATTCAGTCACAAGAACATTTAAAAAAAAAACATGAGATGTCACATTCGTCCTAGCATTTACTGCATAAGAATTTGGAAGGGATGGGAGGGGAGGCAGGGGTGACTGTGCAGTGAAAAACATGAACACATACAGAGAGGACCACTTTTTTCATGGCCTCAACCCAATGTCCAGTTCTGCAGGTGTAGTCAGGTTGCTAGGTGTGTAGATGCAGAGCCGGCTTTAGGAAGTGCAGGGCCTAATTTGAACAGTTTCAGCGAGGCCCCTGCAGGGATGACTTTAAACAAAATTGTAAAAAAAAAATGTTAAAAAACACATTGGGGTTTGTACTCACCAGGCAGTGCTCCGACTCTTCAGCGGCAGGTCCTTCACTCGCTCCAGGTCTTTGACAGCACTGAAGGACCGGCAGCCGAAGTGCCACTGAAGACCCAGAGCAACCGAAGTATCTGCCGCTGAAGTGCCACTGAAAACCCGGAGCGCTGCCAGGTGAGTAAAAATTAAAAAGGTGCCTCTAGTCAGAGAAGAGATTCTCACTGGGCGCGGGTCCCTCTTAGGCGCGGGGCCCGATTCGGGGGAATTGGTGGAATAGGCCTAAAGCCGGACCTGTGTAGATGGTGGCTCTCAGGGGTGCATGGCCATAGTCTCTCGAGACTAGTGGATACCTACTACTAGATGGTGGCATGTGTCCCCACAACTAATGGTGGGCACAACAAGATAAAAAAATGTGACAAAAATAAAGGCCACTCCGGAAAGCCAGGGCTCTGCTGTATAATACAGAGAGGACAGGAAGGGGAGGGAGGGGGAGGATGGTTCCCATTGGGATGTCAGGAGTGCTTATGACTCTGCTGGGGTGTTAGGGCATAGGGATTCAGGGGGGAAGGGGATTGGAGCTCTTGGCTCAGGGCCTCCAGTGCCCATTTCTGTGACTGTTTGTGCAGAGAAATGACTTACATCCCCCGCGAGACACAAACATCCCTTTATCACGCAGCTTGTGTCACCCTAATGCAATTCTGTCAGTTGAGGATAAAATGTGGACTCAAAAAGCAATTACTGAGTGAATCTCCCAGCTGCTGGGAAGAGCTGAATAATGGGGACAGAGTGCCCATCCGGAATAATATTCTGTCTGACTGGCCACTAAATCTTTCTGGGAAGAGATCAGTTTCCCTCCCTTGTCTAATGGCCTCTGCTCCAGCCACCCAGCTCCATTCCAGGAGGAGCTGGGGTAAAATGTATGCACAGCAGGAGACATCTGGAAGTTATGGCTTCTTCCCCATTGTATTGGCCTGGAAGTTAATGGAAAAGGGAAAGCAAGGCTGCAGCTTCTTCTTCTCAAGGATCTAAACCTTCCCTTCCCCAGCACCTGGTCCAGACAGAACCCTGGGTGGTCCACATGATTCACAGCAGAGGAGCTGACCCCAGGCTAGGCAATCAGCATAAACCCCTTCCCTCTGAGCAGCACACTGTGGACCATGGCATTGGTACTATCTAGGAGAGAACAGCACCAGCTGATGAGCTGCTAGGAATATTTTTCAGGCTGCATGGGCTTCCCTTGGAGGTTTCCCATTCATATGGTGATTCATCCTAGCCCTGCTTAGCTTGCAAGGGCACAGTGAGGTACTATGTCTGCAGAAAGTCTGCACCACCATATACTTGGCATGATCAAAATCAGCCACACTTACAAACTCCCAGTGTGTCAGCTGTTCGCTACTCTTTGGGACTCTGAGGATAGCTAGGCAAACACTCCCTTTGCCCTTAGACCTGAAGGAAAACATTTCCCTTGCAGGGTGGAGTGGCTGGCTGGGGACGAGGCTTGGGAAGAACTGATTTAGTTACTGTTTGTTTCAACATTTGCTGTTTGTTTTAAGCGCTCTTACGCTCCAGGCATGTGAACAATTATCTCTTATGCGAGCTGCCTGCCGGAAGTTCTCACTGCTTAGCACTCCGTGGAAGTACAAAATGAGAGCCTCTTGCATTACTGTTCATTAACCACCTTTACCCCTGCCTATGAACAGTGGGGACAGGTCAACACTTAAACTGCACTGGTGCAACTGCGTTGCTGTAGCGCTTTTGTGAAGATGCTGCTAGGTTGGCAGAAGAGCTTCTCCCATCAGCATAATTAATCCACCTCCGTGAAAGCCAGTAGCTATGTCAATGGGAGAAGCTGACATAGTGCTGTCTACACTGGGGGTTAGGCCAGCATAACCACATCACTTGGGTGTGGGTTTTTCGCACCCCAGAGCAACGTAGTTATACTGGTATAAGTTTGTAGCATAGGACTGGCCTTAGAAAGCAGTGCACTTAAGACACCCAAAGACAACTAATACCCAGGACAGCTGTGCTATTGAAAAGGCCAGAAGTTGGGCTGTCATTAAAACAGTGTGAGCGGTGGGAAGGGGAGGGTCCTACACAGGGACTATGCTGGTTAAAACAGAAAATACCTGGAAAAGGGAGCTTCCAGCTGTTTTTTTAAAGTGAGCAGGGCTGCATATGGGAGTGATGGTGAATTCAGTAGCAAAGAGTCTGCCTCCTGCTTAGCCAAGACAGAAACCACAAGAGGGGGGCTCAGAAAGAGCCCGGTCCCTCTCCAGTCAGGGTTTGAGAGCCCAGGGGCCAGTTTAAAGCCCGTTGACCATATTGTAGGCAGCTGGTGTGAGGGGATGCGAAGTGGAATTCTCTTATTGGTTAATCTGGATTTAGAGGTTCCAACCCACAGCTCACTCTGGGGGTGTCAGGGAGCCCAGTGCATAACTGCTTCCTCCCAAGAGCTGTGGGAATGCAGCAGAGTTCCAACTGACAGCTCTGCAGCACAAGCAGATTTGGTGCAAATTGCATCCCAAGTGCAGTGGGGGTGAAGCAGAGAGGGGAATGGCCTAGTCTCAGGCACACAAAGAAAGCACTCTGGCTAGGATGGGCCAAATCAGGAGACGGGAGAAGCTGCCTCATGATTGTCAGCGTTTTCCCACTGAAGGAGGTTCAGCCTGTGAGATGCTTGGGAATGGTCCCTTTGTGGATGGGGGATGACAGAGGAATGGTTGCCACTACCACCTTATAGACTCATAGACCTTAAGGCCAGAAGGGACCATCACGATCATCTAATCTGACCTCCTGTGCATTGCAGGCCACAGAACCTCAGCCACTCTCCTGTAATAGACCCCTAACCTCCGTCTGAGTTACTGAAATCCTCAAATCATGATTTAAAGATGTCATGTTACTGAGAATCCACCATTTACACTAGTTTAAACCTGCAAGTGACCCATGCCCCATTCTGCAGACAAAGGCAGCCTCCAGGATCTCTGTCAATCTGGCTCAGGGAAAATTCCTTCCCAACCCCAAATATGGCAATCAGTTAGACCCTGAGCATGTGGACAAGACCCACCAGCCAGACACCTGGGAAAGAATTCTCTGTAGTAACTCAGAGCCCTCCCTGTCTAATGTCCCATCACTGCCCATTGGGGATATTTGCTGCTAGCAGTCACAGATCGGCTACATGCCATTGTACGCCCTCTCATCATACTATCCCTTCAGAAACTTATCAAGGTCTGTCTTGAAACCAGTTAGATTTTTTTTTCCCCCCTCACCGTTCCCCTTGGAAGGCTGTTCCAGAACTTCACTCCTCTGATGATTCTCTACCAGGGTGTTTCCAGAACAAACCCTGCTGCTCTTGCCAACGCAGCAAGTTTGGTCTAGACAGAGAGTGATCCATTCAGAGAGGATGGGAAGACAAGCAGAATCAATGCAGCCGCTGTCAGGAGTGCACTGGCTCTGTGCCAGCTTGGTACATTATGGCCAGAATGATCACAGAATCATAGGGCTGGAAGGGACCTCGAGAGGCCATCTAATCCAGTCCCCTGCACTCGTGGCAGGAATAGGTATTATCTAGACCATTCCTGACAGGTGTTTGTCTAACCTGCTCTTAAAAATCCCCAATGATGGTGTCATGGTATAAATCCCCACTCTGAACCTTAGCGTCCAAAAGATGGGGTACCAGCATGAATTCCTATAAGCTCAATTACCAGCTTAGGACCTGTAGTGCTGCCACCAACCAGGAATTCCAGTGCCTGGTACACTCTGGTCCCCCCAAAACTTTGCCCGGGGAACCTCAAGACCCAGATCCTCTGGATCGTAACACAAGGAAAGTAAACCCTTTCCCACCACCGTTGCCTCTCCCAGGCTTCCCCTCCCTGTATCTCACACAGACCTTTGTCTGTGTCTGATAACGCATTGTCTCCTGTCTCAGCGACCCGCTCATTCTTCCTTGTGGCTTCTTGCTCCGCTCTCACCTCTTCCTTCTGCCTCGGCTCCTCTCGCCTACTGGGTGAGGTATCTCACACAGACCTTTGTCTGTGTCTGATAACGCATTGTCTCCTGTCTCAGCGACCCGCTCATTCTTCCTTGTGGCTTCTTGCTCCGCTCTCACCTCTTCCTTCTGCCTCGGCTCCTCTCGCCTACTGGGTGAG